>NC_137671.1:350000-352500 GCF_963422515.1 Blennius ocellaris
TATTAACTCTGGTATCGACTCTGGTATCGACTCTGGTATCGACTCTGGTATTAACTCTGGTATCGACTCTGGTATCGCCTCTGGTATCGACTCTGGTATTAACTCTGGTATCAACTCTGGTATCGACTCTGGTATCGACTCTGGTATCGCCTCTGGTATCGACTCTGGTATTAACTCTGGTATCAACTCTGGTATCGACTCTGGTATCGACTCTGGTATTAACTCTGGTATCAACTCTGGTATCGACTCTGGTATCGACTCTGGTATTAACTCTGGTATCGCCTCTGGTATTAACTCTGGTATCGACTCTGGTATCGACTCTGGTATCGACTCTGGTATTAACTCTGGTATCAACTCTGGTATCGACTCTGGTATCGACTCTGGTATTAACTCTGGTATCAACTCTGGTATCGCCTCTGGTATCGCCTCGCGGTGTGTGTTGGGCGTAGCGAGGACTTCCTGTTGTGGGCGGAGCTTCCAGGGAAACATCCACCATAAGAACCTGAGATCCTCCGGTTCCTCGGTTCTCCAGACGAGCAGCAGAAGCTAATGGAGTACCAGGGTCATGGCAGCGGCAGCAGCAATGCATTGTGGGTCGGGAGCGGTGCTGAACCTCGGCTCTTTGTTAACGAGCTTTTCTACTGGTTCCTTAATGGAAGAAGTTCTGCAGGTTCCTCAACCTGCAGAGGAAGAAGGAACCTCGTCTGAGAACCTGCTGGTTCTAAACCAGCGGAGAACCGGACCTTTGTTCCTGGAACCTTTCTTTCTTTATTGATCAGTAAACGTTTCTGTTATTTATTTATCAGTAAACAAATTGTTTCTTTTAGTGGCTGTGAAACATTTGTTGGTGAAATAAACAAAAGTCTGATTATACTAGTGTGTGTGTGTGTGTGTGTGTGTGTGTGTGTGTGTGTGTGTGTGTGTGTGTGTGTGTGTGTGTGTGTGTGTGTGTGTGTGTGCGTGCTTCACAGCTGATTGCATAAATGTCACAGGTCGAGTGAAATCTGGACACACACACACACACACACTCACACACACACACACACACACACACACACTCACACACACACACACACACACACACACACACACACACACACACACACACACACACACACACACACACACACACACACACACACACACACACACAGTGTTATGAAACAAAGCTCCAGACTAAATCTCCACAAAGACTCGATTGTTCTGACCGAGACTGAAAGGGACCAGCGGGAAGTCTGAAGGAGAACCGAGCCGGGCCAGACCAGACCAGACCAGACCAGACCAGGCCAGGCCAGACCAGACCAGGCCAGACCAGACCTGACCAGACCAGACCAGGCCAGGCCAGACCAGACCAGGCCAGACCAGACCTGACCAGACCAGACCAGGCCAGACCAGACCAGACCAGGCCAGGCCAGACCAGGCCAGACCAGACCAGACCAGACCAGGCCAGGCCAGACCAGACCAGGCCAGACCAGGCCAGACCAGACCAGGCCAGGCCAGACCAGGCTGGGATAGGAACCTATTGATTATAACACAATAGAATAGAGGAGAACCGGGCTGGGCGTAGATTATAACAGTAGAATAGAAATGTATAGATTAGAACACAATGGAATAAAAACTTATAGATTACAAGAGTAGAATAGAAACTTATAGATTATAAGAGTAGACTTTAGTTTGAAGATGAAACAAATTGTTTCTTTAAAATGTCAAAAAATAAAATGTTATACTACTGATTTTAATTTCTTAACCTTTTTAAAGTTTATTTATCAAACTCATTGGACTCATTGTTGAAATATTGACATAATCATGAAAAAACTAATAATGTTTATGGTTTTATTTTGACAGTCACCGTAACAACAATCCAACACGGTGCTTTTATTTTGACAGTCACCGTAATAACAATACAACTTGGTGGTTTTATTTTGACAGTCACCGTAACAACAATCCAACATGGTGGTTTTATTTTGACAGTCACTGTAACAACAATCCAGCATGGTGGTTTTATTTTGACAGTCACCGTAAAAACAATCCAGCATGGTGGTTTTATTTTGACAGTCACTGTAATAACAATCCAACTTGGTGGTTTTATTTTGACAGTCACTGTAATAACAATCCAACATGGCGGTTTTATTTTGACAGTCACTGTAATAACAATCCAACATGGTGGTTTTATTTTGACAGTCACCGTAATAACAGTCCAACATGGTAGTTTTATTTTGACAGTCACTGTAATAACAAACTAACTTGGTGGTTTTATTTTGACAGTCACTGTAATAACAGTCTAACTTGGTGGTTTTATTTTGACAGTCACCGTAATAACAAACCAACATGGTGGTTTTATTTTGGCAGTCTGTCCACTAGAACGTCTCCCAGGGTTCATGATTAGTTCTCATGTAGAGAAACAATGAAAATACTCAGATATTTTCCTTTAATTGTAGATTGTAAATTGATTTTTAACTCAATAAATTCCAGTTTTTCTTCCATTCCTTCACATATTTAC
>NC_137671.1:357500-364562 GCF_963422515.1 Blennius ocellaris
GCTCTCAATGTCTCTCAGTGTCTCTCAATGTGTCTCAATGTCTCTCTGTGTCTCTCAGTGTGTCTCAGTGTCTCTCAGTGTCTCTCAATGTGTCTCAGTGTGTCTCAGTGTCTCTCAGTGTCTCTCAATGTGTCTCAGTGGGTCTCAGTGTCTATCAGTGTGTCTCAGTGTGTCTCTCAGTGTCTCTCAATGTGTCTCAGTGGGTCTCAGTGTCTATCAGTGTCTCTCAGTGGGTCTCAGTGTCTCTCAATGTCTCTCAGTGTCTCTCAGTGGGTCTCAGTGTCTCTCAGTGTCTCTCAGTGGGTCTCAGTGTCTCTCAATGTCTCTCAGTGTCTCTCAATGTGTCTCAATGTCTCTCAGTGTCTCTCAATGTGTCTCAGTGTCTCTCAGTGGGTCTCAGTGTCTCTCAGTGTCTCTCAGTGTCTCTCAATGTGTCTCAGTGTCTCTCAATGTGTCTCAGTGTCTCTCAGTGTGTCTCTCAATGTGTCTCTCAGTGGGTCTCAGTGTCTCTCAGTGTCTCTCAGTGGGTCTCAGTGTCTCTCAATGTCTCTCAGTGTCTCTCAATGTGTCTCAATGTCTCTCAGTGTCTCTCAATGTCTCTCAGTGTCTCTCAATGTGTCTCAGTGTCTCTCAGTGTGTCTCTCAATGTGTCTCAGTGTCTCTCAGTGGGTCTCAGTGTCTCTCAGTGTCTCTCAATGTGTCTCAGTGGGTCTCAGTGTCTATCAGTGTGTCTCAGTGTCTCTCAGTGTCTCTCAATGTGTCTCAGTGGGTCTCAGTGTCTATCAGTGTGTCTCAGTGTGTCTCTCAGTGTCTCTCAATGTGTCTCAGTGGGTCTCAGTGTCTCTCAGTGTCTCTCAGTGGGTCTCAGTGTCTCTCAATGTCTCTCAGTGTCTCTCAGTGGGTCTCAGTGTCTCTCAATGTCTCTCAGTGTCTCTCAGTGGGTCTCAGTGGCTCTCAATGTCTCTCAGTGTCTCTCAATGTGTCTCAATGTCTCTCTGTGTCTCTCAGTGTGTCTCAGTGTCTCTCAGTGTCTCTCAATGTGTCTCAGTGTGTCTCAGTGTGTCTCAGTGTCTCTCAGTGTCTCTCAATGTGTCTCAGTGGGTCTCAGTGTCTATCAGTGTGTCTCAGTGTGTCTCTCAGTGTCTCTCAATGTGTCTCAGTGGGTCTCAGTGTCTATCAGTGTCTCTCAGTGGGTCTCAGTGTCTCTCAATGTCTCTCAGTGTCTCTCAGTGGGTCTCAGTGTCTCTCAGTGTCTCTCAGTGGGTCTCAGTGTCTCTCAATGTCTCTCAGTGTCTCTCAATGTGTCTCAATGTCTCTCAGTGTCTCTCAATGTGTCTCAGTGTCTCTCAGTGGGTCTCAGTGTCTCTCAGTGTCTCTCAGTGTCTCTCAATGTGTCTCAATGTCTCTCAGTGTCTCTCAATGTGTCTCAGTGTCTCTCAGTGTGTCTCTCAATGTGTCTCAGTGTCTCTCAGTGGGTCTCAGTGTCTCTCAGTGTCTCTCAATGTGTCTCAATGTCTCTCAGTGTCTCTCAATGTGTCTCAGTGTCTCTCAGTGTGTCTCTCAATGTGTCTCAGTGTCTCTCAGTGGGTCTCAGTGTCTCTCAATGTCTCTCAGTGTCTCTGTTGTCACACTTTTCTGTCGCCATTCATCTTTTTTCTTCTCGTTTACTTCAGTGAAGGAAAAGAGCTGCTCCTTTTTCCTAAGTGAAACCAAATGTCAAGGCTTTTCTCCCACACACACACACACACACACACACACACACACACACACACACACACACACACACACACACACACACACACACACACACACACACACACAGTAAACCACAGTTCTGGCTCAGGTCCAGTTTCCACCCAGTTGGAGAATCAGTTAAATCCAGATTTTGTCTCACAGTATAATAAATATTATAACAAATATTAATATGTATTATTATAAATATTCATATAAATATAAATATTGATATAAACATTTTAACAAATATTAATATATTATTATAAACATTAATATTAATATATTATTATCAATATTAATATTGATATTAATATTACTATAAATATTATAACAAATATTAATATGTATTATTATAAATATAAATATAAGTATTGATATAAACATTATAACAAATATTAATATATTATTATAAATATTAGTATTAATATAAATATTATAACAAATATTCATATATTAATATAAATATTATTATAAATATTTTAATACATATTATAATAAATATTCTCCACCTCCACCTCCTCCACCCTTTTCATTTTCTCTCCTCCGCCTTTCTTCCCTGCAGGATTAAATTCCTGCAGCAGTTATGAGGTGATTAGTCACTTTATGGTGCTTTTCATGGAAACTGCTTCCCTGGTCCCTGGTTCCTGGTCCCGGTTCCTGGTCCCTGGTTCCTGGTTCCTGGTCCCTGGTCCCTGGTTAATGGTTCCTGGTTAATGGTCCCTGGTTCCTGGTCCCTGGTTAATGGTTCCTGGTTAATGGTTAATGGTCCCTGGTTCCTGGTTAATGGTCCCTGGTTAATGGTTAATGGTTCCTGGTTCCTGGTCCCTGGTTCCTGGTCCCTGGTTAATGGTTCCTGGTTAATGGTTCCTGGTTAATGGTCCCTGGTTCCTGGTCCCTGGTTCCTGGTCTGAGGTCTCCAGTGTTTGTCCCTTTGATGGGATTGTTTAGTGGTTCAGGACTTGTTCAGGACTTGTTCAGGACTTGTTCAGGACTTGTTGGGGACGTGTTCAGGACGTGTTCAGGACTTGTTCAGGACTTGTTGGGGACGTGTTCAGGACTTGTTCGGAACTTGTTCAGGACTTGTTGGGGACTTGTTCGGGACGTGTTCAGGACGTGTTCAGGACGTGTTCGGAACTTGTTCGGGACTTGTTCGGGACTTGTTCGGGACGTGTTCGGGACTTGTTCGGGACTTGTTCGGGACTTGTTCGGGACTTGTTCGGAACTTGTTCGGGACTTGTTCGGGACTTGTTCGGAACTTGTTCGGGACTTGTTCGGAACTTGTTCGGGACTTGTTCGGAACTTGTTCGGGACTTGTTCGGGACTTGTTCGGGACTTGTTCGGGACTTGTTCGGAACTTGTTCGGGACTTGTTCGGAACTTGTTCGGGACTTGTTCGGGACGTGTTCGGGACTTGTTCGGGACGTGTTCGGGACTTGTTCGGGACGTGTTCGGAACTTGTTCGGGACTTGTTCGGGACTTGTTCGGGACTTGTTCGGGACTTGTTCGGAACTTGTTCGGGACGTGTTCGGGACGTGTTCGGGACGTGTTCGGGACGTGTTCGGAACTTGTTCGGGACTTGTTCGGGACGTGTTCGGGACTTGTTCGGGACGTGTTCGGAACTTGTTCGGGACTTGTTCGGGACTTGTTCGGGACTTGTTCGGAACTTGTTCGGGACTTGTTCGGGAACTTGTTCGGGACGTGTTCGGGACGTGTTCGGGACGTGTTCGGGACTTGTTCGGGACGTGTTCGGGACTTGTTCGGGACGTGTTCGGGACTTGTTCGGGACGTGTTCGGAACTTGTTCGGGACTTGTTCGGGACTTGTTCGGGACTTGTTCGGGACTTGTTCGGGACTTGTTCGGGACTTGTTCGGAACTTGTTCGGGACTTGTTCGGAACTTGTTCGGGACTTGTTCGGGACGTGTTCGGGACTTGTTCGGGACGTGTTCGGGACTTGTTCGGGACGTGTTCGGGACTTGTTCGGGACTTGTTCGGGACGTGTTCGGGACGTGTTCGGGACTTGTTCGGGACGTGTTCGGGACTTGTTCGGGACGTGTTCGGGACTTGTTCGGGACGTGTTCGGAACTTGTTCGGGACTTGTTCGGGACTTGTTCGGGACGTGTTCGGGACTTGTTCGGGACTTGTTCGGGACTTGTTCGGGACTTGTTCGGAACTTGTTCGGGACTTGTTCGGGACTTGTTCGGAACTTGTTCGGGACTTGTTCGGAACTTGTTCGGGACTTGTTCGGAACTTGTTCGGGACTTGTTCGGGACTTGTTCGGGACTTGTTCGGGACTTGTTCGGAACTTGTTCGGGACTTGTTCGGAACTTGTTCGGGACTTGTTCGGGACGTGTTCGGGACTTGTTCGGGACGTGTTCGGGACTTGTTCGGGACGTGTTCGGAACTTGTTCGGGACTTGTTCGGGACTTGTTCGGGACTTGTTCGGGACTTGTTCGGGACTTGTTCGGAACTTGTTCGGGACTTGTTCGGAACTTGTTCGGGACGTGTTCGGGACGTGTTCGGAACTTGTTCGGGACTTGTTCGGGACGTGTTCGGGACTTGTTCGGGACGTGTTCGGAACTTGTTCGGGACTTGTTCGGGACTTGTTCGGGACTTGTTCGGAACTTGTTCGGGACTTGTTCGGAACTTGTTCGGGACGTGTTCGGGACGTGTTCGGGACTTGTTCGGGACGTGTTCGGGACTTGTTCGGGACGTGTTCGGGACTTGTTCGGGACGTGTTCGGAACTTGTTCGGGACTTGTTCGGGACTTGTTCGGGACTTGTTCGGGACTTGTTCGGGACTTGTTCGGGACTTGTTCGGAACTTGTTCGGGACTTGTTCGGAACTTGTTCGGGACTTGTTCGGGACGTGTTCGGGACGTGTTCGGGACTTGTTCGGGACGTGTTCGGGACTTGTTCGGGACGTGTTCGGGACTTGTTCGGGACGTGTTCGGGACGTGTTCGGGACTTGTTCGGGACGTGTTCGGGACTTGTTCGGGACGTGTTCGGGACTTGTTCGGGACGTGTTCGGAACTTGTTCGGGACTTGTTCGGGACTTGTTCGGGACTTGTTCGGGACTTGTTCGGGACTTGTTCGGGACTTGTTCGGGACTTGTTCGGGACTTGTCCGGAACTTGTTCGGGACGTGTTCGGAACTTGTTCGGGACGTGTTCGGGACGTGTTCGGGACTTGTTCGGGACGTGTTCGGAACTTGTTCGGGACTTGTTCGGGACTTGTTCGGGACTTGTTCGGGACTTGTTCGGAACTTGTTCGGGACTTGTTCGGAACTTGTTCGGGACTTGTTCGGGACTTGTTCGGGACGTGTTCGGAACTTGTTCGGGACTTGTTCGGGACGTGTTCGGGACTTGTTCGGGACGTGTTCGGAACTTGTTCGGGACTTGTTCGGGACTTGTTCGGGACTTGTTCGGGACTTGTTCGGGACGTGTTCGGGACGTGTTCGGGACGTGTTCGGGACGTGTTCGGGACGTGTTCGGGGCTTGTTCGGGACGTGTTCGGGACGTGTTCGGGACGTGTTCGGGACGTGTTCGGGACGTGTTCGGGACGTGATCGGGACTTGTTCAGGACTTGTTTGGGACTTGTTCAGAGACACTCGGGGACGGTCCCTTCAGTTGGACGGTAAACAGTGAGGGTTGAAACACCGTCCCTCCTCCTCTGTCCTCTGGAGAATGTGACACCAACCGGTCCAACCAGTCCACCTGCTGAGGGACGTCTCTTTAGGGACAAGGTGTCCCAACACCTTGTGGACCAACTCAACCACATTGACTGACTGCTTGTTCAGGGTGTGTTGGTTCCAGGTCCTCAGGCCGGGGTCAGTAGGGGGTCAGGGGGTCAGGGGGTCAGTAGGGGGTCAGTAGGGGGCCAGTAGGGGGCCAGGGGGTCAGTAGGGGGCCAGCTGAAGGACACCACCCAACCAGGCGGAGCTGGGTGGAGGCTGGTGGAGGCTGGTGGAGCTGGGTGGAGGTTGGTGGAGGCTGGTGGAGCTGGGTGGAGGCTGAAGAACATCATGAGTCTGGATTAAGTGTAAATCCTGTTAAAGGAGAACCACATCTGGTTCTACTCACCAGACCCACATTCCTCCGGGGGGGGGGGGTGATGGCGTCAGCCCTCCTCCCTCTACTGGAGGGGGGAGTCTGGTGTTTGATGGCGTCACCCCTCCTCCCTCCACTGGGGGGGGGGGGGGGGTCACGACCTCCAGGAGTTTATCATGTAAATGTAAACATGGAGCTGGAAGGAAAAACATGTTTCAGCTCTGGAGGCAAAAACTGGACTGTTTTAATGGAGCCTGATGAAGGGATGAATGAAGGGATGAATGAAGGGATGAATGAAGGATGAATGAAGGGATGAATGAATGAATCATCCCTTCATTCACAAATGGAGAAATGTACAATGAAAAGGAGGGTAAATTAATACAGGGACAGGAAGTCAGAAGCAGGAGACCTTCAGGCTCATTGATGAAGCCTGGCCCGGCCTGGCCCGGGTCGGCCCGGCCTAATCTGATGACGATGTCTCACCAAGGTGGTGAAAAAGCCCCTCATTGCAGTCAGGTGCGTGGAAGTGGGAGGGGCTAAACCTGCAGTCAGGTGTGTGGAAGTGGGAGGAGCTAAACCTGCTGGACACCCTGGCGTTAAGTCAAGGTGTTTCTACCGTTGTGGATCTATTCTATTTATTTGTTGTTTGTTCTTTATCTTCCAACATCTGCAGGAGATTTTCTATAATCATGCTAATGCTAATGCTAATGCTGAGACACCTGAAGCAGGCGTCAAATGAAGGCTGATGCTAGTACAGGTGCTAATGCTAATGCTAATTCTCAGAAAAGTGCCATTTTGAATGCTGATGCAACTGCAGCATGGCTGCTGTCACTGTGTGTGTGTGTGTGTGTGTGTGTGTGTGTGTGTGTGTGTGTGTGTGTGTGTGTGTGTGTGTGTGTGTGTGTGTGTGTGTGTGTGTGTGTGTGTGTGTGTGTGTGTGTGTGTGTGCACTCAGTTGTGTAAGATTTTAAGCAATTAGGACAGGAAACAGAGGGGTTGTTAGTTTGTCTTCTCTGTGGAATTAAGTTATGTACACACACACACACACACACACACACACACACACACACACACACACACACACACACACACACACACACACACACACACACACACACACAGAATTCCCATACTGTCCAGTCTCAGCTGTGAAGCACATGCAGGAACACACAACTTAAAAACACCCACAACTTCCTCTTGACCTGTTTCCCAAACAACACACCACCTCTCTCTCTCTCTCTCTCTCTCTCTCTCTCTCTCTCTCTCTCTCTCTCTGTCTCTCTCTC
>NC_137671.1:364762-397262 GCF_963422515.1 Blennius ocellaris
GCCAGACACTACCCAGAATGCAGTGCGCTCCACGTCATGTCCAAAGTCTGTTTGCAGATGAACCGAGGTCAGAGACCGAGGGTCCGTCAGAGGAGACGAGGTCCTGGTGGACGTTCAGAGACGCTTTATACTTCATTAAACTGTCAGAGGTTCAACATGAACCAGCAGGAGATCAAAGGTTCAACATGAACCAGCAGGAGATCAAATTTTAAATATGAACCAGCAGGAGATCAAAGGTTCAACATGAACCAGCAGGAGATCAGTGGTTCAACATGAACCAGCAGGAGATCAAATTTTAAATATGAACCAGCAGGAGATCAAAGGTTCAACATGAACCAGCAGGAGATCAAAGGTTCAACATGAACCAGCAGGAGATCAAATTTTAAATATGAACCAGCAGGAGATCAAAGGTTAAATAGGAACCAGCAGGAGGTTGTGTCAGTAAAGTAACTCGTGACTTTTTAAAGGGATTAACTAGTAATCAGTAATCGGACTACTTTTTCAAGGTAACTGGTAACGCTGTTGACTCCCTGATCTTGGTCACTCAGCAGGACGACGATCCTCTGGGTCTTTCTTCAGCATTAACATGAAGGCTGCTGCGCCTTTCGTCCTGAAGGTTCCGGCTCCGTGGTCCACCGTCTCACCAGGGTTCCTCCAGTACCAGTGATCACGTCTGGTTTCTTTCTCAGATGGTCTGGACGTGGTCTCTCTGGTCCCAGAGGACGTAGCAGAGCGAGGGAAGACACACGACCTCCTGGTCTCCAGCTGCAGGTGAGTGTCCCCCCACATCTGTCTGACTCACCCCAACATCTTGGAAACGTCCTGCGGTCCACTTTGGTCCACTGTGGTCCACTGTGGCTCATTTTGGTACACTTTGGCACACTTTGGCCCACTTTGGTCCACTGTGGTCCACTGTGGCTCATTTTGGTACACTTTGGCACACTTTGGCCCACTTTGGTCCACTGTGGTCCACTGTGGCTCATTTTGGTACACTTTGGCACACTTTGGTCCACTTTGGTCCACTGTGGTCCACTGTGGCTCATTTTGGTACACTTTGGCACACTTTGGCCCACTTTGGTCCACTGTGGTCCACTGTGGCTCATTTTGGTACACTTTGGCCCACTTTGGTCCACTGTGGCTCAGTTTGGTCCACTGTGGCTCATTTTGGTCCACTTTGGCCCAGTTTGGTCCACTTTGGCTCAGTTTGGTCCACTTTGGCCCACTTTGGTCCACTTTGGCTCACTTTGGTCCACTGTGGCTCAGTTTGGCCCACTTTGGCCCACTTTGGTCCACTTTGGCTCACTTTGGTCCACTGTGGCTCAGTTTGGCCCACTTTGGCCCAGTTTGGTCCACTTTGGCTCAGTTTGGCCCACTTTGGCCCACTTTGGTCCACTTTGGTCCACTTTGGCTCACTTTGGTCCACTGTGGCTCAGTTGGTCGCCCACTTTGGTCCACTTTGGCTCAGTTTGGTCCACTGTGGCTCAGTTTGGCCCACTTTGGTACACTTTGGCTCACTTTGGTCCACTGTGGCTCAGTTTGGTCGACTTTGGCCCGCTTTGGCCCAGTTTGGCCCAGCTGGACCAGACCCAGGTTGACGTGACGTCCTCTGGGTGTCTCTGCTCCCGTGGCAGACATGGCGGTGCGGTGGTGGGCGTGGCCTCTCGCCCTGGCCGCCCTGCTGCTCGGCCCCTCCCCCGCCGCCCCGCTGCTCGGCCCCCTCCCCCGCCGCCCCGCCGCCCGGCCCCTCCCCCGCCGCCCGGCACGCCCAGTTCTCGTCGGAGACGGCGATCAACAACGTGGTGGTGGACGAGCGTACGGGCCGGCTGTACGTGGGCGCGGTCAACGCCCTGTACCAGCTGGGCCCCGGCCTGGAGCTGCAGTCCCGCAGCGAGACGGGGCCCCGCAGGGACCACCGGCACTGCACGCCGCCCGTCACCGACGCCTGCGAGGAGGCGGGCGACACCGACAACCACAACAAGCTGCTGCTGGTGCACGGCGGCGGCGAGGTGCTGGTGGCGTGCGGCAGCGTGTTCCGGGGGATCTGCGCCCTCAGGAACCTCAGCAGCGTGCAGCAGCTCGTCTACTTCAGCGACACCAAGGGCGAGAAGTCGTACGTGGCGAGCGCCGAGGAGGGCGTGGCCGTGGTGGGCGTCATGTCCTACTTCAGCAAGGACCGGGACAACCTGACCGTCTTCCTGGTGAGGACACACACACACACACACACACACACACAGTGAGCCCACCGCCGGCAGGCGACTGACTCTACGGCGCCCCCCCCAGGTGGGGAAGGGCTACGGCAGCCACGACAGCACCAAGCTCATCTCCACCCGGATCCTGCGCGACTACGGCGACTGGGTGGTGTTCGACAGCATCATCGAGGCGTCGGCGGTGCAGGCCAACCCCTTCGTGCTGCGCTACCTTGCACGACTTCCGCCTCGCCTTCAAGGACGGCGGCTTCGTCTACTTCCTGTTCTCGCGCACGCTGGGCGTGCAGGACAACAAGAACTTCACCTTCCTGTCCAGGATGTGCGAGGACGACCAGGGCTACTACTCCTACACCGAGCTGCAGCTCAACTGCAGCGGCAAGTTCAACAAGGCCCAGGTCCGTACAGCCCCGCCTGCTGCCTTACTGCCTGGGACAGGAAGTGATGCTGCAGAGGAGACAGGAAGTGACGCTGCAGAGGAGACAGGAAGTGATGCTGCAGCAAACAGGAAGTGATGCTGCAGAGGAAACAGGAAGTGACATTGCAGAGGAGACAGGAAGTGATGCTGCAGGAAACAGGAAGTGATGCTGCAGAGGAGACAGGAAGTGACGCTGCAGAGGAGACAGGAAGTGACACTGCAGAGGAGACAGGAAGTGACGCTGCAGAGGAGACAGGAAGTGACGCTGCAGAGGAGACAGGAAGTGATGATGCAGGAAGCAGGAAATAATGCTGCAGAGGAGACAGGAAGTGATGCTGCAGAGGAGACAGGAAGTGACGCTGCAGAGGAGACAGGAAGTGATGATGCAGGAAGCAGGAAATAATGCTGCAGAGGAGACAGGAAGTGATGCTGCAGAGGAGACAGGAAGTGATGTTGCAGAGGAGGCAGGAAGTGATGCTGCAGGAAACAGGAAGTGATGTTGCAGAGGAGACAGGAAGTGATGCTACAGGAAACAGGAAGTGATGCTGCAGAGGAGACAGGAAGTGATGCTGCAGGAGACAGGAAGTGACGCTGCAGAGGAGACAGGAAGTGATGTTGCAGAGGAGACAGGAAGTGATGTTGCAGAGGAGGCAGGAAGTGATGCTGCAGGAAACAGGAAGTGATGTTGCAGAGGAGACAGGAAGTGATGCTACAGGAAACAGGAAGTGATGTTGCAGAGAACAGGAAGTGATGCTACAGGTGAGGGAAACGGGCTTCACACTGCGCTAAAGAAACTCCAGTTAGCGTCACATAGCTGTGACACTCGGTATCGAACTGTCAGTCTCAGCTGTCATGGAAACATGATCCAGATGTGAGCGTGGATGTCAACCTGATAACGAGAATGCTGAAGTTCCATTTTGGTCCGATGGGCATTAGAAATGAAATCAGAACCTCTGCAGAGTTCCGGCAAAGGCACTGATCTGAGCGATGACGAGTTCCGTCCAGGAGAGCAGGTCCCTTGTTGCTCGCAGTGTTTGAGGTTCAGGGTTCTCTGGTTCTGCTCTGCCTCAGGCCGCCTACGTCTCGGCGCCGGGGGAAGTTCTGGCTCGGAACCTGACGGACTCGAGTGGCTTTGGAAAGGTTTCCCCCAACGACAAGGTTCTGTTTGTCACCTTCA
Organism: Blennius ocellaris; assembly: GCF_963422515.1. Taxonomy (NCBI): domain Eukaryota; kingdom Metazoa; phylum Chordata; class Actinopteri; order Blenniiformes; family Blenniidae; genus Blennius; species Blennius ocellaris. The sequence continues at coordinate 368,562 of NC_137671.1, forward strand.
CCTCCGATGAAGACCCGTCCACCTCGGCACTCTGTAGGTTCCTGTTCTCTGGTAACCTGCTAACCTGTTCTCTGGTAACCTGGTAACCTGTTCTCTGGTAACCTGGTAACCTGTTCTCTGGTAACCTGTTAACCGAAACCAGTTGATCACTGAATGTGTTCCAGTTGTTGTCACTGGTCATAACGACCACGATGCTCCACTGACTGTGGAAGGAATTTGGTGCCTGTGTGGACCTCAGGTGTTCAGGGTCTGACCCCTGTCCTTGCCCCCTGTCCTTGCCCCCTGTCCTTGCCCCCTGTCCTTGCCCCCTGTCCTTGCCCCTGCAGCCTGTACCCGCTGCAGTGGATCAATGCTCAGCTGCTGAGGATCATTGGAGCTTGTTACAGTAACAACGGTCTGATCGACCACAAGGCGGCCGTCTACTCGCCGTACTCGTCCAAGTCTGAGGAGCTCTGCAGCAGCAGCAGCCAGGTGAGACCGCCAGGGGGGGGGGGGGGGGGGGGGGGGCGCCGGGGGGGGGGGCAGGACCGGCCCGGTCTGTGTGGGACCGGCTGGGTGTGCGGGGGCGTCACGGTTCCCTGTCCGCTCCCCCAGAACAACCTGGCCCAGCGGTACCGGTGCGGCGCCGAGTTCCTGCCGTCCCCGCTGGCCAGCAAGGCGGACTTCGCGCTGAAGGCCGAGCCGGCGCTGGTCCGGAAGGGTCACATGACGGCGGTGGCGGTGGCGGTGGAGGGGGGGCACGCCGTGGCCTTCGTGGGCACCAGGACCGGAGAGGTACGGACTCTTCTTCTTCCTCGGGTTGTTTCTGGACGACCCGCTGTGGTCCCGGTCCCGGTCCGCCTGTTGCATGCTGGGATGTGACTCTTCCGTGTGTCCAGGTGTGGAAGGTCCACCTGTCGGCGCAGGTCCAGGTCTACGGCCGGGCGCCGGGCGACGGCAGCGGCCAGAAGGTCAACAAGAACCTGCTGCTGGACCACAGCCTGCAGTTCCTCTACGTCACCACCCTCAACAAGGTCAGGACCCTGCTGAGACCCTGTCCTCACCGGGTCCCCGGGCCCCCTGCTGAGACCCTGTCCTCACCGGGTCCCCAGGCCCCCTGCTGAGACCCTGTCCTCACCGGGTCCCCGGGCCCCCTGCTGAGACCCTGGGCCCCCTGCTGAGACCAGGGTCTCCTCGTCCATCAGTATTGATTGATTGATTGATTGATTGATTGGTTGATTGATTGATTGATTGATTGATTGATTGATTGATTGATTGATTGATTTTCCTCCCAGATGTTTCCATTTGAACTGAACCAGACGAGACTTCAGTCCTGTAAAGACCTGGACCCTGTGTGGTCCTGGTCCTGGTAAAGACCTTCTGTCCTGTCCCTCAGGTGACCCGGGTCCCGGTCCAGTCCTGCCAGCAGAAGACCGACTGTGGGTCCTGCATGGACCTGAAGGATCCGTACTGCGGCTGGTGTGTCCTGGAGGGGAAGTTAGTACCTGTTCTCCGCTTCACCTGGTCACCTGGTCCAGACCCTGTCCTGACCCAGTCCTGGTTCTGGTCCTGACCTGGTCCTGACCTGGTCCTGACCCGGTCCTGACCCCGGTCCTGACCTGGTCCTGACCCGGTCCTGACCTGGTCCTGACCCTGGTCCTGACCCCGGTCCTGACCTGGTCCAGACCCTGTCCTGACCCAGTCCTGACCCCCGGTCCTGACCCGGTCCTGACCCCGGTCCTGACCCGGTCCTGACCCGGTCCTGACCCTGGTCCTGACCCTGGTCCTGACCCGGTCCTGGTCCTGGTCCTGACCCGGTCCTGGTCCTGGTCCTGCAGGTGCAGCAGGAAGCAGGACTGCAGCAGGTCTGAGGAGGAGAACACGTGGCTCTGGTCCCCCCTCCAGACCTGCGTCCAGATCCAGACCTTCGACCCCCCAAACCTGAGCTGCAGGAGGACTCAGCAGGTGTGTGTGTGTGTGTGTGTGTGTGTGTGTGTGTGTGTGTGTGTGTGTGTGTGTGTGTGTGTGTGTTGCAGTCATTTCAGATTTCCAGGTTCAGACTGACGTTGGGCTTTGAGCTCCGCCCACGTCTGACATCAGAGTCCCTGTCCTCTTGGTCCCCTGAGGTCTTCCTCACTTCCTGTCCTGTCCTCTTCGTCCCCCAAGGTCTTCCTCACTTCCTGTCCTCTTGGTCCCCTGAGGTCTTCCTCACTTCCTGTCCTGTCCATCAGGTGTCCATCAGCGTCCCGGCGTTGCCCCGCCTCCTGTCCTCCGACAGTCTGCAGTGTGTCTTCCTGTCCTTCGTCACCGACGCCGTCGTGGTTCTGGACGGGCCGCCGAGGGTCACCTGCTCTCTGCCGGACCCGTCCCAGGTCCCGCCCACCCCGGAGCTGCAGGGTGAGGTCCCCGAGTCCCGTCTGACAGGCTCTTACTGTGAAGGGCAGAACCCCGAGTCCCATCTGACAGGCTTTTACTGTGAAGGGCAGAACCCCGAGTCCCGTCTGAACCCCGAGTCCAGTCTGACAGGCTTTTACTGTGAAGGGCAGAACCCCGAGTCCCGTCTGACAGGCTTTTACTGTGAAGGGCAGAACCCCGAGTCCCATCTGACAGGCTCTTACATTGAAGGGCAGGATCATGTTGAAAAGCATTGATCAGATTGAAGCTTCCTGCAGAGACAACAAGACAACAGTCAAAGCTCCATCAGACCTAAACCGGTTCCGTGTGTTCAGACTACGTGTCGGTCCCGGTGAAGGTTCTGGTGAACCACAGGGTGGAGGTGACGGAGGGAGAGTACCACTTCTACAACTGTGCTGCTGCAGTCAGGAAGAACCACAACACACCGTGAGACACACACACACACACACACACACACACACACTGTCCAGCAGTAGAGGTGCGGCTCCTCAGGTGTGTGTGTTGCAGGTGTATCAGCTGTGTGAGCAGCAGGTGGGGCTGCCAGTGGGACGCTGAGCTCCACCTCTGTACTGACGGAGGCCAGACCACTGGAGGGCACATCATCCAACCTCAGCAGGTCAGGGCTGGAGCATCCAACCTCATCCATCATCCATCATCATCATCCATCATCATCCATCATCATCCATCATCCAACCTCATCCATCATCCATCATCATCATCCATCATCATCCATCATCATCCATCATCCATCATCATCCATCATCCATCATCATCCATCATCATCCATCATCATCCATCATCCATCATCATCCATCATCCATCATCATCCATCATCATCCATCATCATCCATCATCCATCATCATCCATCATCGTCATCCATCATCCATCATCATCCATCCATCATCCAACCTCATCCATCATCCATCATCATCATCCATCATCATCCATCATCCATCATCATCCATCATCATCCATCATTGTCATCCATCATCCATCCATCCATCATCCATCATCATCCATCATCATCCATCCATCATCCAACCTCATCCATCATCCATCATCATCATCCATCATCATCCATCATCATCCATCATCATCATCCATCATCATCCATCATCCATCATCATCCATCATCATCCATCATCATCCATCATCATCCATCAGCATCATCCATCATCATCCATCATCATCATCCATCATCATCCATCATCATCCATCATCATCCATCCATCATCCATCATCATCCATCATCATCCATCATCCATCATCATCCATCATCCATCATCATCCATCATCATCCATCATCATCCATCATCCATCATCATCCATCATCCATCATCATCCATCATCATCCATCATCATCCATCATCCATCATCATCCATCATCGTCATCCATCATCCATCATCATCCATCCATCATCCAACCTCATCCATCATCCATCATCATCATCCATCATCATCCATCATCCATCATCATCCATCATCATCCATCATTGTCATCCATCATCCATCCATCCATCATCCATCATCATCCATCATCATCCAACCTCATCCATCATCCATCATCATCATCCATCATCATCCATCATCATCATCATCATCATCCATCACCATCCATCATCCATCATCATCCATCATCCATCATCATCCATCAGCATCATCCATCATCATCCATCATCATCATCCATCATCATCCATCATCATCCATCATCATCCATCCATCATCCATCATCATCCATCATCATCCATCATCATCCATCATCGTCATCCATCATCATCCATCATCCATCATCATCCATCAGCATCCATCATCATCCATCATCATCCATCAGCATCATCCATCATCATCCATCACCATCATCCATCATCATCCATCATCATCCATCATCATCCATCATCATCCATCCATCCATCCATCCATCATCCATCCATCCATCCATCCATCCATCATCCATCCATCCATCATCCATCATCCATCCATCATCATCATCATCATCATCAATCCAGGACTAAATCACTACCAGCTTCCAGTCCATTCCACCACTGCACCGTCAGCAGCTGTTGTTGTTGTTGTTGTTGTTGTTGTTGTTGTTGTTGAGGTGACTTCCTGTCCCTTGCAGCCTGACGACTGTCCTCAGTTTGAGTCTCCGAGCCTCAGCTGATCCCCGTCGGCTTCCAGACGCCTGTCAGCTTCCAGGGCCGGAACCTGGACCTCTACACCGTGAGCTCCACCTGCACCACCCGCAACACCCGCACATCCTGCACCACCCGCACCACCTGCTCCACCCGCAACACCCGCACATCCTGCACCACCCGCACCACCTGCTCCACCCGCACCACCTGCACCACCCGCACCACCTGCACATCCTGCACCACCTGCAGCACATGCACCACCCGCACCACCTGCACATCCTGCACCACCTGCAGCACCTGCACCACCTGCTCCACCCGCACCACCCGCACCACCTGCACATCCTGCACCACCTGCAGCACCTGCACCACCTGCTCCACCTCATCCTCCATTTATTCTTGGTGTGTGTGTGTGTGTGTGTGTGTGTGTGTGTGTGTGTGTGTGTGTGTGTGTGTGTGTGTGTGTGTGCAGGGCCGCAGGTTCTCCGTCGGCACAGAGCTGATGAAGGTGACGGAGGACGAAGTCGTTCAGGAGTCGAGCTCCAGCTTCAGGTTCAGAGGTTATAAGGTACAGTCATGCTCCTTCAAAATAATGGTCATAAAGTCACACTGGAAGTTACGAGAGGTTGTTGTTGTTGTTGTTGTGAACAGAAAACATGTAAACAGTTTCAGTTCTGACTGATGCTGAGCAGCAGTGGTGTGTGTGTGCGTGTGTGTGTGTGTGTGTGTGTGTGTGTGTGTGTGTGTGTAGTTCTCCTACCACAGGCAGCAGGAGGTCCAGGTGTCGTTCCACATCAAAGACAGAGACACTGACAGGATGATTGACAGCCGCTTGACGGGTCAGTGAGTCAAGAGTCATGTGACTGTAGCTGCTGGTGGTTCATTCTAAACTCCTCCTCGTCCTCCTGCTCCTCCTCCTCCTCCTCCTCCTCCTCTCCTCCCCCTCCTCCTCCTCCTCCTCCCTCTCCTCCTCCTCCTCCCCCCCCTCTTGCTCCTCCTCCTCGTCCTCCTGCTCCTCCTCCTCCTCCTCCTCCTCCCTCTCCTCCCCCTCCTCCTCCTCCTCCTCCTCCTCCCTCTCCTCCTCCTCCTCCCCCCCCTCTTGCTCCTCCTCCTCGTCCTCCTGCTCCTCCTCCTCCTCCTCCTCCTCCCTCTCCTCCCCCTCCTCTTGCTCCTCCTCCTCCTCCTCCTCCTCCTCCCTCTCCTCCTCCTCCTCCTCGTCCTCCTCCTCCTCGTCCTCCTGCTCCTCCTCCTGCTCCTCCTCCTCCCTCTCCTCCTCCTCCTCCTCCTCCCCCTCCTGCTCCTCCTCCTCAGTGCTCCTCTATAACTGTTCTGTTGGCCGTGAGGACTGCAGCCTGTGTAGCCACGCCCCCCCCCAGTATGAGTGTGTGTGGTGTGCGTCGTGGGGTTCCTGTGTGTTCCGGGGGGCGTGTCCGTCCGTCCAGGCGGCGCCGTGTCCCGACCCGGAGATCTCAGACGTAAGTCCAGACGCCCCTCCCGGCTCCGCGGGACGTCTTTGCCTGTCCTCAGCGTCCCGTCCGTCCCGCAGGTCGTCCCTCGCTTCGGCCCGCTGAACGGAAGCATCGCCGTGACGATCAGCGGCTCCAACATGGGCGCCGGCCGGGACGACGTCAAGAAGGTCACGGTGGCCGGCGTGGACTGTGTCCACCTGGAGGACCAGTACTCCGTCTCCACCAGGTGACCCCAGGACACGCCCGGGACACGCCCGGACACCTGTCTCATCACTGTGTGTGTGTGTGTGTGTGTGTGTGCAGGGTGGTGTGTGAGATCGGCCCGGCCCGGCGGGCCCCGCCCTCCGACCTCCCGTTTGAACCGACCAATAGCGGCGCGGTGGAGATCGAGGTGGCGGGAGGACGGCGAGGACGGTCCCAGGTGGTCTTCACCTACCGGGTGAGTCTGGACGCACATCTGGAACGACCACGTGAACAGCACAAACAAGATCGTCATCACTGACCGGTTCAATGCTTGTTGCCATGACGACTTAGAGATTTAAGTTTCTATGACACCTGATCTCCATGACAAACGTGGATGGAGGGAGCATCATGTTTCCATAGCGACAGGGAGCATCATGTTTCCATAGCGACAGGGAGCATCATGTTTCCATAGCGACAGGGAGCATCATGTTTCCATGGCGACAGGGAGCATCATGTTTCCATGGCGACAGGGAGCATCATGTTTCCATAGCGACAGGGAGCATCATGTTTCCATGGCGACAGGAGCATCGTGTTTCCATTGCAACAGGGAGCATCATGTTTCCATAGCGACAGGGAGCATCATGTTTCCATAGCGACAGGGAGCATCATGTTTCCATGGCGACAGGGAGCATCATGTTTCCATAGCGACAGGGAGCATCATGTTTCCATAGCGACAGGGAGCATCATGTTTCCATGGCGACAGGGAGCATCATGTTTCCATGGCGGGAGCATCATGTTTCCATAGCGACAGGGAGCATCATGTTTCCATGGCGACAGGGAGCATCATGTTTCCATAGCGACAGGGAGCATCATGTTTCCATGGCGACAGGGAGCATCGTGTTTCCATGGCGACAGGGAGCAGTAACAGTAAATGACTACATGGAAACACAAATAACGTTTCATCAAAATACTTTAAGTATTCAGTTACTTTTTCTATCATGTACTTTTATTATACTTTATTATTTATATATTATTTATATTATTTTCATGTATCGTTTGAACAAAACAAACCTCCTGTCGTCCTTCCTTCCTTCCTTCCTTCCTTCCTGTCGTCCTTCCTTCCTTCCTTCCTTCCTTCCTGTCGTCCTTCCTTCCTTCCTTCCTTCCTTCCTTCCTTCCTTCCTTCCTTCCTTCCTTCCTTCCTTCCTTCCTTCCTGTTTCCTGTCCAGGACCCCAGACCGTCCTCAGTGTCCCCGGCGAGGGGCCCGGCGTCCGGGGGGACGGTCCTCACCATCAGAGGGGACGACCTGGACACGGCCTCCAGGGACGACCTGGACGTGATTGTGGGCGGAGTCTCCTGCAGAGTGTGAGCGCTGGACGTCCCCTCGCCGTCCTCCGGGACCAGCCCCGCCTGAAGACCACTTCCTGTCTCCCCAGACTGGCCTTCGGCCCGGTGATCACCTGCAGGACGGGCCGGTACCGGGGACAGAAGGTCCCCTCGGACCCCCTGACCCTGACCCTGCAGTACGGCAGGAACACCACCAAGGACCTGGTCTCGTCCTTCCAGTACTCCGAGAACCCCAAGGTCACAGAGTACCACCCCAAGACCAGCTTCCTGTGGTGGGTCCTGGAGGACTGGAGGACTGGAGGACTGGAGGGGGACAGGAGGACTGGAGGGGGACAGGAGGACTGGAGGGGGACTGGAGGACTGGAGGGGGACAGGAGGACTGGAGGGGGACAGGAGGAAGACAGGAGGAGGACTGGAGGACAGGAGGCCAGGAGGAGGACTGGAGGACTGGAGGGGGACTGGAGGACTGGAGGGGGACTGGAGGACAGGAGGACAGGAGGAGGACAGGGGGACTGGAGGACAGGAGGACTGGAGGACAGGAGGACTGGAGGACTGGAGGGGGACTGGAGGACAGGAGGACTGGAGGAGGACAGGAGGGGGACAGGAGGACAGGAGGAGGACTGGAGGACAGGAGGACTGGAGGGGGACAGGAGGACTGGAGGACAGGAGGAGGACAGGAGGACTGGAGGACAGGGGGACTGGAGGAGGACAGGAGGACTGGAGGACAGGAGGACTGGAGGACTGGAGGAGGACAGGAGGAGGACTGGAGGAGGACAGGAGGAGGACTGGAGGACAGGAGGACTGGAGGGGGACAGGAGGACTGGAGGAGGACAGGAGGGGGACAGGAGGACAGGAGGACAGGAGGAGGACTGGAGGGGGACTGGAGGACAGGAGGACTGGAGGAGGACAGGAGGGGGACAGGAGGACAGGAGGAGGACTGGAGGACAGGAGGACTGGAGGGGGACAGGAGGGACTGGAGGACAGGAGGACTGGAGGACAGGAGGACTGGAGGAGGACAGGAGGACTGGAGGAGGACAGGAGGAGGACTGGAGGACAGGAGGACTGGAGGAGGACAGGAGGGGGACAGGAGGACTGGAGGAGGACAGGAGGAGGACTGGAGGACAGGAGGACTGGAGGAGGAGGACAGGAGGACAGACTGAGGCTGCAGCTCCTCGTCTCCAGAAACCTGAGAAATGAGCAGAACTGGAGGAAACTGATGTTTCCAGCTGTTCAGGAGAAACTTTGCTGTGTAAACAAGCTTGTTGTTGTTGTTGTTGTTGTTGTTGTTGTTGTTGTTGTTGTAACGAAGCAGCAAAGTGAGAATCAGCTTTCTGAGCGACAAAAGAAATGGTTTAAAAAACCCGTAAACTTGATGTTTACTTGTTGACAAATCAAAATGTTTGTTTTTCAGCGGCGGGCGAAGAATCGTGGTTCTGGGACACGGCTTTGATCTGGTCCAGACCGCCAACATGAAGGTCCAGGTCTCTGAAGACTTCTCTCTGGACCGCCCTCGGCTGGAGGGGAGACAGGTGGAGGTGAGACAGGTGGAGGGGAGACACTCAGGTGGAGGGGAGAGTCAGGTGGAGGTGAGACAGGTGGAGGGGAGACAGGTGGAGGTGAGACTCAGGTGGAGGTGAGACAGGTGGAGGGGAGACAGGTGGAGGTGAGACACTCAGGTGGAGGTGAGACAGGTGGAGGTGAGACTCAGGTGGAGGGGAGAGTCAGGTGGAGGTGAGACACTCAGGTGGAGGTGAGACAGGTGGAGGGGAGACAGGTGGAGGTGAGGCGCAGGTGGAGGTGAGACACTTAGGTGGAGGTGAGACACTTAGGTGGAGGTGAGACAGGTGGAGGTGAGAGTCAGGTGGAGGGGAGAGTCAGGTGGATGTGAGACACTCAGGTGGAGGTGAGACAGGTGGAGGTGAGACAGGTGGAGGGGAGACTCAGGTGGAGGTGAGACTCAGGTGGAGTTACTGTGTTGATTGATGATTGGCTGCCTGGTGACATCAAGGCTCCGCCCACCAACTGTCAATCACTTTTCCTCTGTAACGCTTCAGATCAATAATCACAACCAATCATCCATCCATCCATCCATTGGCTACCGCTTTATCCGGGGCCGGGTCGCGGAGGCAGCAGTCTGAGCAGAGTTGCCCAGACTTCCCTCGCCCCAGACACTTCCTCCAGCTCCTCCGGTGGCACCCCAAGGCGTTCCCAGGCCAGCCGAGAGACATAGTCCCTCCAGCGTGTCCTGGGTCTGCCCCGAGGCCTCCTACCGGAGGGACATGCCCGAAACACCTCCCTCGGGAGGCGTCCGGGGGGCATCCGAAATAGATGCCCGAGCCACCTCAGCTGGCTCCTCTCGATGTGGAGGAGCAGCGGCTCTACTCCGAGCTCCTCCCTGGTGACTGAGCTCCTCACCCTATCTCTAAGGGTACGCCCAGCCACCCTACGGAGGAAGCTCATTTCAGCCGCTTGTATCCGAGATCTCGTTCTTTCGGTCATGACCCATAGTTCATGACCATAGGTGAGGGTAGGAACGAAGATCGACCGGTAAATCGAGAGCTTCGCTTTTTGGCTCAGCTCCTTCTTCACCACGACGGACCGATACAACGTCCGCATGACTGCAGACGCTGCACCGATCCGCCTGTCGATCTCACGCTCCATCTTTCCCCCACTCGTGAACAAGACCCCAAGATACTTGAACTCCTCCACCTGGGACAAGGGCACTCCACCGACCTGGAGGGGGCAAGCCACCTTTTTCCGGTCGAGAACCATGGCCTCGGATTTAGAGGTGCTGATCCTCATCCCAGCTGCTTCACACTCGGCTGCGAACCGTGTCAGTGCACGCTGGAGATCCAGGCTTGATGGGGCCAACAGAACCACATCATCCGCAAATAGCAGAGATGAGATTCTGTGGTCCCCAAACCGGACCCCCTCTGGCCCCCGGCTGTGCCTAGAAATTCTGTCCATATATATGATGAACAGAACCGGTGACAAAGGACACCCCCTGCCGGAGGCCAACGTGCACTGGGAACAGGTCCGACTTACTGCCGGCAATGCGAACCAGACTCCTGCTCCGGGAATACAAGGACCGAACAGCCCTCAACAAGGGGACCCCGGACTCCGTACTCCCGGAGCACCCCCCACAGGACATCTCGGGGGACGCGGTCGAACGCCTTCTCCAGATCCACAAAACACATGTGGACTGGTTGGGCGAACTCCCACGAACCCTCAAGCACCTGGTGGAGGGTATAGAGCTGGTCCAGTGTTCCACGACCAGGACGAAAACCGCATTGTTCCTCTTGGATCCGAGGTTCGACTAACGGCCGGACCCTCCTCTCCAGTACCCTGGAATAGACTTTCCCGGGGAGGCTGAGGAGTGTGATCCCTCTGTAGTTGGAACACACCCTCCGATCCCCCTTCTTAAAGAGAGGGACCACCACCCCGGTCTGCCAGTCCAGAGGTACTGTCCCCGCCCGCCACGCGATGTTGCAGAGACGAGTCAGCCACGACAGTCCCTGCACATCCAGAGACTTAAGGAACTCTGGGCGAATCTCATCCACTCCCGGTGCCTTGCCACCGAGGAGCTTCACAACAACCTCGGTGACTTCAGCTTGGGAAATGGACGAGTCCACCTCTGAGAACCCAGTCTCTGCTTCCTCAATGGAAGACGTGGTGGTGGGATTGAGGAGGTCCTCGAAGTATTCCTTCCACCGCCCGACAATGTCCCCAGTTGAGGTCAACAGCTCCCCACTTCCACTGTAAACAGTGTTGGTGGAGAACTGCTTCCCCCGCCTGAGGCGCCGGACGGTTTGCCAGAATTTCCTCGAGGCCAACCGAAAGTCCTCCTCCATGGCCTCTCCGAACTCCTCCCAGACCCGAGTTTTTGCCTCCACCACAGCCCGGGCTGCGGCTCGCTTGGCCTGCCGGTACCTGTCGATTGCCTCGGGAGTCCTATGAGCTAACAGTGCCCGGTAGGACTCCTTCTTCAGCTTGACGGCATCCCTTACTTCCGGTGTCCACCACCGGGTTCGGGGATTGCCGCCACGACAGGCGCCAGAGACCCTGCGGCCACAGCTCCGAGCAGCAGCTTCGACAATGGAAGTTGAGAACATGGTCCACTCGGACTCAATGTCTCCAACCTCCCTCGGGATCTGTGAGAAGCTCTCCCGGAGGTGGGAGTTGAAGGCTGCGCGGACGGAAGGCTCGGCCAGATGTTCCCAGCAGACCCTCACAACACGTTTGGGCCTGCCGAGTCTATCCGGCCTCCTCCCAGTCCAGCGCATCCAACTCACCACCAGGTGGTGATCAGTTGACAGCTCTGCCCCTCTCTTTACCCGAGTGTCCAAGACACGCGGCCAGAGATCAGATGACACGACCACAAAGTCTATCATTGACCTCCGGCCTAGGGTGTCCTGGTGCCATGTGCACTTATGGACACCCCTGTGCTCGAACATGGTGTTCGTTATGGACAAGCTGTGACTGGCACAGAAGTCCAATAACAGAACACCACTCGGGTTCAGATCGGGGAGGCCGTTCCTCCCAATCACCCCCTTCCAAGTCTCGCTGTCATTGCCCACGTGGGCGTTGAAGTCCCCCAGGAGAACAATGGAGTCCCCAGTTGGGGCACTATCCAGCACCCCTCCCAGGGACTCCAAGAAGGTTGGGTACTCTGAACTGCTGTTCGGTGCATAGGCCGAAACAACAGTCAGAGACCTGTCCCCTACTTGTAGGCGTAGGGACGCAACCCTCTCGTTCACCGGGGTGAACTCCAACACATGGCGGCTGAGCTGTGGGGCAATAAGCAAGCCCACTCCAGCCCGCCGCCTTACACCGCGGGCAACTCCAGAGAAGTGGAGTATCCAGCCCCTGTCGAGGAGCTGGGTTCCAGAGTCCAAGCTGTGAGTGGAGGTGAGCCCGACTATATCTAGCCGGTATCTCTCAACCTCCCTCACAAGCTCGGGCTCCTTCCCCCCCAGCGAGGTCACATTCCATGTCCCAAAAGCCAGAGTCCGTGTCCGGGGATCGGGTCGTCGAGGCCCCTGCCGTCGACTGCCACCCAATCCACATTGCACCCGACCCCTACGGCAGCCTCTGTGGGTGGTGGGTCCACAGGAGGATGAGGAAGAGGGGCCCGCGTCGTCCCTTCGGGCTGAGCCCGGCCGAGTCCCGCGGGCAAGAACGCGGCCACCAGGCGCTCGCGTGCGAGCCTCCACCCCGGGCCTGGCTCCAGGGTGTGGCCCCGGCTGCGCCAAACCGGGCGACGTCACCTTTTTCCTCGTGAGTGTGTCCATGGGGTCTTGTGAACTGCTTTTAGTCTGACCCGTCGCCTCGGACCTGTTTGCCTTGGGAGACCCTACTGGGGGGGCAAGCCCCCCGGCAACATAGCTCCGAGGGTCATTCGGGTGCTCAAACTCCCCCACCACGATAAGGTTGCAGTTCAAGGGGGATCAATCACATCGTCCGTAAATATAAACTCCTCCTCCTCCTCCTCTTCTCCTCTTCCTCCTCTCCCCCTCCTCCTCCTCCTCTTCTTCTTCCTCTTCCTCCTCTCCCCCTCCTCCTCCTCCTCCTCTTCCTACCCCTCCTCCCCCCCTCCCCTCCTCCTCTCCTCCTCTCCTCCTCTCCCTCTCCTCCTCCTCCTCTTCCTCCCCTCCTCCTCTCCTCCTCCTCCTCCTCCTCCTCTTCTCCTCTTCCTCCTCTCCCCCTCCTCCTCCTCCTCTTCCTCCCCTCCTCGTCCTCCTCTTCTTCTTCCTCTTCCTCCTCCCCCCCCTCCTCCTCCTCCCCCTCCCCCCTCCTCCTCTTCCTCCCCTCCTCGTCCTCCTCTTCTTCTTCCTCTTCCTCCTCCCCCCCCCCTCCTCCTCCTCCCCCCTCCCCCTCCTCCTCTTCCTCCCCTCCTCGTCCTCCTCTTCTTCTTCCTCTTCCTCCTCCTCCTCCTCCTCCCCTCCTCCCCTCCTCCCCCCCCCCTCCTCTCCTCCTCCTCCTCCTCCTCCTCTCAGTTCCTCCAGGCTGCTCTCAGTAAGAACGACAGCACGCTGCAGTTTGATTCGCCGGCGGTGCAGGTGAGCGAGGGCCAATCAGTGAGGACGTTGTTGCAGCTGGACGACCTGCAGGAGGAGCTGAAGAGCTTCTCCTACCATCCAGACCCCGTCTTCAACCGCCTGAGCAAGAACGTCATCACCGAGACCAGCGTCATCATCGTCACCGTGCGTCCAGCTGGTCCATGTCCTCATGTCCCTCCATGTCCTCATGTCCCTCCATGTCCTCATGTCCCTCCATGTCCTCCTCCAGGGTCGAGGTTTCTCCAAGGCGATGACGGCGAAGGAGGCGCAGGCGTTTGTTGGAGACGCGTCGTGTCACGTCAACATCCTGCAGGTGAGAAACAAAGAGATCAATCAGGGATCAGTGGACCAATCAGGGACCAATCAGTGGATCAGTGGACCAATCAGGGATCAATCAGGGACCAATCAGTGCTCGTGTCCCTGCAGGATGACAAGTTGATCCTGGAGGCTCCGCCCTCTCAGCCCAAACCTCGATCCAAACGCCAGAGAAGAGACACGACGGCCGACCTGCTGGAGCTGGTGGTGAGGAGGCTCCACCCTCTGCTACACCTCCACCCTCTGCTACACCCTCTGACTCCACCCTCCACCTCCACCCACTCTGACTCTGCTCCCCCGGCAGGTGAAGTTCGGCCACGGCGAGTGGACGGTAGGGTCGGTGTACTACGCCCGTAGAGACGAGGTCCCGCTGGCCGCCATCGTCCCGGCCGTCCTCGTCCCCATGCTGCTCTTCATCGCCGCCTCCGTCTACTGCTACAGGTCAGCTGACGGGGGAGACGGGGGAGACGAGGGAGACGGGGGAGACGGGGAAGACGAGGGAGACGGGGGAGACGGGGAAGACGAGGGAGACGGGGGAGACGGGGAAGACGAGGGAGACGAGGGAGACGGGGAAGACGAGGGAGATGGGGAAGACGAGGGAGACGGGGGAGACGGGGGAGACGGGGAAGACGAGGGAGACGGGGAAGACGAGGGAGACGAGGGAGACGAGGGAGACGGGGAAGACGAGGGAGACGGGGGAGACGGGGAAGACGAGGGAGACGAGGGAGACGAGGGAGACGGGGAAGACGAGGGAGATGGGGAAGACGAGGGAGACGGGGGAGACGGGGGAGACGGGGAGACGGGGAAGACGAGGGAGACGGGGAGACGAGGGAGACGGGGAAGACGAGGGAGACGGGGAAGACGAGGGAGACGGGGGAGACGGGGAAGACGAGGGAGACGGGGGAGACGGGGGAGACGGGGAGACGGGGAAGACGAGGGAGACGGGGGAGACGGGGGAGACGGGGAGACGAGGGAGACGGGGAAGACGAGGGAGACGGGGGAGACAGGGGAGACGAGGAAGACGGGGGAGACGAGGGAGACGAGGAAGACGGGGGAGACGAGGGTCCAGTCACGTTTCAATCTGCTGTGTTTAAATCAGGAGGAAGAGTCGGCAGGCGGAGCGCGAATACGAGAAGGTGAAGCACCAGCTGGAGAACCTGGAGGAGAGCGTCCGGGACCGCTGCAAGAAGGAGTTCACAGGTGACTCTGACCTCTGACCTCTGACCCCTACTGACCTCTGACCCCCTCTGACCTCTGACCCCCACTGACCCCTACTGACCTCTGACCCCTACTGGCCGCTGACCCCCACTGACCTCTGACCCCCACTGACCTCTGACCCCTACTGACCTCTGACCCCCACTGACCTCTGACCCCCACTGACCTCTGACCCCCACTGACCTCTGACCCCTACTGACCTCTGACCCCCACTGACCTCTGACCCCTACTGACCGCTGACCTCTGACCCCTACTGACCGCTGACCCCTACTGACCTCTGACCTCTACTGACCTCTGACCCCTACTGACCACTGACCCCTACTGACCTCTGACCTCTACTGACCTCTGACCTCTACAGGTTTGATCCACAGTGTCAACAGCAGAACTCTTCATCTTCCTCCTTCCTGTGTGTGTGTGTGTGTGTGTGTGTGTGTGTGTGTGTGTGTGTGTGTGTGTGTGTGTGTGTGTGTGTGTGTGTGTGTGTGTGTGTGTGTGTGTGTGTGTGTGTGTGTGTGTGTGTGTGTGAAGACCTGATGATAGAGATGGAGGACCAGACCAGCGACCAGGCCGAGGGCCGGATCCCCTTCCTGGACTACCAGACGTTCACAGAGAGGAACTTCTTCCTGCCGGCCAGGGGGGGCGCCAGCGAGCCCCTGGCCAGTGGGCGGGTCCAGGTCCCTGAGGGCCGGAGGGCCACGGTGACCCAGGCCCTGACCCAGTTCTCACACCTGCTGAACAGCAAGACCTTCCTCATCCACGTGAGCCTGCCATCCTCATCCTCTTCCTCATCCTCATCTTCCTCATCCTCATCAACCTCTTCCTCATCGTCCTCATCATCTTCATCCTCTTCCTCATCATCCTCATCATCTTCCTCATCCTCATCTTCCTCGTCCTCATCGTCCTCATCATCATCATCGTCCTCATCAGATTCATCCTCATCCTCTTCATCCTCATCGTCCTCATCATCTTCATCCTCTTCCTCATCCTCATTGTCCTCATCATCTTCATCCTCTTCCTCATCGTCCTCATCATCTTCCTCATCCTCATCTTCCTCGTCCTCATTGTCCTCATCCTCTTCCTCATCGTCCTCATCATCATCATCGTCCTCATCATCTTCATCCTCATCCTCTTCATCCTCATCGTCCTCATCATCTTCATCCTCTTCCTCATCCTCATCATCTTCATCCTCTTCCTCATCCTCATTGTCCTCATCATCTTCATCCTCTTCCTCATCGTCCTCATCATCTTCCTCATCCTCATCTTCCTTGTCCTCATCGTCCTCATCCTCTTCCTCATCGTCATCATCATCATCATCGTCCTCATCATCTTCCTCTTCATCCTCATCGTCCTCATCATCTTCATCCTCTTCCTCATCCTCTTCATCCTCTTCCTCATCCTCATTGTCCTCATCATCTTCATCCTCATCCTCTTCGTCTTCTTCATCATCCTCATCACTCATCCTCATCTTCATCATCTTCATCACTCATCTTCATCATCTTCATCATCTTCATCACTCATCTTCATCACTCATCCTCATCTTCATCATCTTCATCACTCATCCTCATCTTCATCACTCATCCTCATCTTCATCATCTTCATCACTCATCTTCATCACTCATCCTCATCTTCATCACTCATCTTCATCACTCATCCTCATCTTCATCATCTTCATCACTCATCTTCATCTTCATCACTCATCTTCATCATCTTCATCACTCATCTTCATCTTCATCACTCATCTTCATCACTCATCTTTATCTTCATCACTCATCTTCATCTTCATCTTCATCACTCATCTTCATCTTCATCACCCGACACTTTGAGTTTCAGCTAAAAACGATAGAAGCAGTAAAAAGAGACGGAGGTTCTGCTGACTCAGCAGGGTTGAAAAGCTAAAAATCCTCTGACCTCTGACCCCGGTGCTGACCTCTGACCTCTGATGTTGACCTCTGACCCCGGTGCTGACCTCTGACCCCTGGCAGTTCATCCACACCCTGGAGAGCCGTCCAGACTTCCAGGCCCGCTCCAGGAGCTCCCTGGCCTCCCTGCTGACGGTGGCGCTGCACGGCAAGCTGGAGTACTACACTGACGTCATGAGAACCTTGCTGCTGGAGCTGATGGAGCAACACGTTCTCAACAAGAACCCCAAGCTCATGCTCAGGAGGTCTCACTCTCACTCTCACTCTCACTCTCACTCTCACTCTCACTCTCACTCTCACTCTCACACACTCACACTCACACTCACTCACACTCACACTCACACTCACACTCACACTCACACTCACACTCACACACACACACTCTCACACTCACACTCACACTCACACTCTCACACTCACACTCACACTCACACTCACACTCTCACTCTCACACTCACACTCACACTCACACACTCTCACTCTCACACTCACACTCTCACACTCACACACTCACACTCACACTCTCACTCTCACACTCACACTCTCACACTCACACACTCACACTCTCACACTCACACACACACTCACACTCACACACTCACACTCACACTCACACACACACACTCACACACTCACACTCACACTCACACTCACACACACTCACAGTGACGAGGTTCTCTGCAGGTCGGAGACGGTGGTAGAACGGATGCTGTGTAACTGGATGTCCATCTGTCTCTACCAGTTCCTCAGGGTAAGACTCCTTCACTGACTCCTTCACTGACTCCTTCACTGACTCCTTCACTTCTCCCTGACCCTGGTCTCTCTGGTCTCTCTGGTCCTGGTCCTGGTCCTGGTCCTCAGGACTCTGCAGGAGAACCGATGTACAAACTGTTCAAGGCCTTGAAGCACCAGGTGGAAAAAGGTCCAGTGGATTCCAGGATGAAGAAGGCCAAGTACACTCTGACTGATACTGGATTACTGGGAGACGACGTGGAGTACTCTGTCCTGGTGAGTACTCTGTCCTGCTGAGTACTCTGTCCTGCTGAGTACTCTGTCCTGCTGAGTACTCTGTCCTGGTGAGTACTCTGTCCTGCTGAGTACTCTGTCCTGGTGAGTACTCTGTCCTGCTGAGTACCAGTCCTGCTGAGTACTCTGTCCTGCTGAGTACCAGTCCTGCTGAGTACTCTGTCCTGCTGAGTACCAGTCCTGCTGAGTACTCTGTCCTGCTGAGTACTCTGTCCTGGTGAGTACTCTGTCCTGCTGAGTACTCTGTCCTGGTGAGTACTCTGTCCTGCTGAGTACCAGTCCTGCTGAGTACTCTGTCCTGCTGAGTACCAGTCCTGCTGAGTACTCTGTCCTGCTGAGTACCAGTCCTGCTGAGTACTCTGTCCTGCTGAGTACTCTGTCCTGGTGAGTACCAGTCCTGGTGAGTACCAGTCCTGGTGACCCCCGTGTGTTTCTGGTCTCAGACTCTGCAGGTCCTGGTCCACGGAGAAGGTCCAGATGTGACTCCAGTCAAGGTCCTGAACTGTGACACCATCACCCAGGTGAGGTCCTGACAGGTGGAGGAGGAGGAGAGGTGGAGGAGGAGGAGGAGGTGGAGGAGAGGGGGTGGAGGAGGAGGTGGAGGAGAGGGGGTGGAGGAGGAGGAGAGGTGGAGGAGGAGAAGGAGGTGGAGGAGGTGGAGGAGAGGGGGTGGAGGAGGAGATGGGGAGGAGGTGGAGGAGGAGGAGGAGGAGGAGGAGGAGAGGTGGAGGAGGAGGAGGAGGAGGAGAGGGGGTGTGGTTCTCACAGCTGCTGGTTCCCTGCAGGTGAAGGAGAAGATCATCGACCAGGTGTACAGGAACCTGCCGTTCTCCCAGAGGCCCCGGGTGGAGACCGTCGCTCTGGGTGAGGAACCCTGGAACCTTTAGCGCCTCGCTTCCTCCGCCAATAACAAGCAGGGACTAGCATTAGCTTGTCTCCAGTAGCAGTGATTAGCATTAGCTTGTCTCCAGTAGCAGTGATTAGCATTAGCTTGTCTCCAGTAGCAGTGATTAGCATTAGCTTGTTTCTAGTAGCAGTGATTAGCATTAGCTTGTCTCCAGTAGCAGTGATTAGCATTAGCTTGTTTCTATTAGCAGTGATTAGCATTAGCTTGTCTCCAGTAGCAGTGATTAGCATTAGCTTGTTTCTATTAGCAGTGATTAGCATTAGCTTGTCTCCAGTAGCAGTGATTAGCATTAGCTTGTCTCCAGTAGCAGTGATGAGCATTAGCATTAGCCAACAGGACAGTAATGCAGCTTTGTGTGCCGCGCTGAGCGGGACAGAAGCTACGTGGCCCTGCGCGGCCCTGCGTGGCCCTGCGTGGCCCTGGCTGACTGCAGTTCCTGGTCCGTCCACAGAGTGGCGCCCCGGCTCCACAGGTCAGATCCTGTCTGATCTGGACTTGACGTCTCAGAAGGAGGGACGCTGGAAGAGACTCAACACACTGGCGCATTACAACGTGAGTCCTGACCTCGACCTCCTGACCTTCTGACCTCGACCTCCTGACCTTCTGACCTCAACCTCCTGACCTCGACATCCTGACCTTCTGACCTCCTGACCTCAACCTCCTGACCTCGACCTCCTGACCTCGACCTTCTGACCTCGATCTCCTGACCTTCTGACCTCGACCTTCTGACCTCGATCTCCTGACCTTCTGACCTTGACCTTCTGACCTCGACCTCCTGACCTCGACCTCCTGACCTTCTGACCTTGACCTTCTGACCTCGACCTTCGGACCGCGACCTCCTGACCTCAACCTCTTGACCTTCTGACCATGACCTCTTGACCTCAACCTCCTGACCTTCTCATCCGACCTCTTGACCTTCTCACCTTCTGACTGTTTGACCTTGACCTTCTGACCTCGACCTTCTGACCTCGACCTCCTGACCTTGACCTTCTGACCGCAACCTCTTGACCTCGACCTCCTGACCTTCTCATCCGACCTCTTGACCTTCTGACCTCGACCTCTTGACCTTCTCACTGCTTGACCTTGACCATCTGACCTCTTGACCTCCTGACGTCGACCTTCATGAACACTTCCTGTCTCTGTTCCTGCAGGTTCGTGACAACGCCACCTTGGTTCTGTCCAGAGTTTTACACACACAGTCGTTCCATCAGCATCAAGACAGTCATGAAGAGAGTGAGTACACACACACACACACACACACACACACACACACACACACACACACACACACACACACTTTATGTCGCAGGAGAAACCTTTTCTGGATGTTTTGTTTTGTTCATCATGAAGTTTGATACATTTGACTAAAACAAAACTTTTCAAACCAAAAACAATCGAACGAAACGAAACCCGAAGAAACGTTAATGATGCGTCCGACTTGGAATGAAGTCCCAGCAGATTAGAGTCCAGTTTAATCCAGATCACACTGGATTCCACCATATGAAACTGGATTAAACCAGATCAAACTGGATTAAATCCAGATCAAAGTGGATCAAAGTGAATCAAATCCAGATCAAACTGGATTAAACCGGATCAAACTGCATTAAATCCAGATCAAACTGGATTAAACCGGATCAAAGTGGATTAAACCCAGATCAAAGTGGATTAAACCAGATCAAAGTGGATTAAAACCAGTTCAAAGTGGATTAAACCAGATCAAAGTGGATTAAAGCCAGATCAAAGCGGAGCTGACGGCCCTGCGCTGCAGGGAATGCGCTGCTGGAGGACGACCACACCTTCCATCTGGTCCGGCCGGCCGACGAGCTGGACGAGGGCAAGTCCAAGAGAGGAAGCATGAAGGACAAGGCCATGACCAAAGCCATCACCGAGATCTACCTGACCCGGCTGCTGTCCGTCAAGGTGAGGCTCCGCCCACACACACGCACACACACACAGGCTCCGCCCACACCACGACCTGGATTCATGTCACCATGGTTACGGGCCGATCGGCCTCACGACATTTCAGGAACCTTGTTTTTTCTAAACACTGAAGGAACTTCAAAACTCAAGATGCTTTAGTTAGTCCAGCATGATGATGTCATCACCTCTCGACCTGTAACCCCGCCCCCCTCTCTGTGAGGTCACCACATGTTGGTTCCTCCAGCAGGAGGTGGTCTTCTGTCCTCCAGCTGAGCCACAGCGCCCCCTAAAGGCCTGGCAGGCGTAGCACTCATCACTGAGCTGAAACTGAACATCACAGGAACTGGAGGTTGTTCACTGTATACGTGTCTAAACTCTACACACACACACACACACACACACACACACACACACACACACACACACACACACACACACACACACACACACACGTGTTGCAGGGGACGTTGCAGCAGTTCGTAGACGACTTCTTCCGCAGCGTTCTCTGCTCCAGCGTCGTTCCGCCGGCCGTCAAGTACTTCTTTGACTTCCTGGACGAGCAGGCGCTAAAACACGACAACGTGGACGAAGAGACGCTGCACATCTGGAAGACCAACAGGTACACACAGTTTGATTAAACCAGATCAAACTGGATCAAACTGGATTAAACCAGATCAAACTGGATCAAACTGGATTAAACCACATTAAACTGGATTAAACCAGATCAAACTGGATTAAACCAGATCAGGCTGGATTAAACCGGATCAAAGTGGATTAAACCAGATCAAGCTGGATTAAACCGGATCAAAGTGGATTGATCTCACACACACACACACACACACCTCAAAAACAACTGTGTGTGTGTGTGTGTGTGTGTGTGTGTGTGTGTGTGTGTGTGTGTGTGTGTGTGTGTGTGTGTGTGTGTGTGTGTGTGTGTGTGTGTGTGTGTGTGTGTGTGTGTGTGTGTGTGTGTGTGTGTGTGTGCAGCCTCCCCCTCAGGTTCTGGGTCAACATCCTGAGGAACCCTCACTTCATCCTCGACGTTCACGTGACCGAAGTCGTCGACGCGTCGCTGCAAGTCATCGCTCAGACCTTCATGGACGCCTGCACCAAGACGGAGCACAAGCTGAGCCGGGTGCGACACACACACACACACACACACACACACACACACACACACACACACACACACACACACACACACACACACACACTGACTCTGTTGTTTGCAGGAGTCGCCGAGCAACAAACTCCTTTACGCTAAAGAGATTTCAACCTACAAGAAGATGGTGGACGAGTGAGTTTGTTTGTTTGTTTGTTTGTTTGTTTGTTTGTTTGTTTGTTTGTGTTCCACGTTCAGTCACACTGGTTTAACCTCCTCATGAAGAAATGATGTTTCAAGACTTGACCTGGATGAACGCTGACGACAATCTCATCTCCTGTGGGTGTGTGTGTGTGTGTGTGTGTGTGTGTGTGTGTGTGTGTGTGTGTGTGTGTGTGTGTGTGTGTGTGTGTGTGTAGTTACTACAGTGGCATCAGGCAGATGGTTCCAGTCAGCGATCAGGACATGAACACACATCTGGCGGAGGTGTCGAGGGTAGGAAACCATGTGTGTGTGTGTGTGTGTGAGAGAGAGAGAGAGAGACTGAGACAGAGAGCGAGAGAGTGACTTCAGCGTCCTAACAGAAAGGTGTGTGTGTGTGTGTGTGTGTGTGTGTGTGTGTGTGCGTGTGTGTGTGTGTGTGTGTGTGTGTGCGTTGCAGCAACACACAGACAAGCTGAACCACCAGGTGGCGCTCCACCAGCTGTACCAATACGCCAGCAAATATTACGACGCGGTGAGAAACTTTCCTTTGTGTCTGAATGAAGCAGAAGCTTTGATCTCCGTGAAACTTTGAAGAATCTTAATGATTAATGAATCAACTTCATCTTAATTCTTTCACTTCACGAGTTTCTCTGCAGGAAATCAAAAGGTTTGTTGTTTCAGATCATCCAGTCGCTGGACGACGACCCGGCGGCGCAGAACAAGCAGCTGACGCTGCGCCTGCAGCAGGTCGCCGCCGCGCTGGAGAACAAGGTCACCGACCTCTGACCCCGGGGGGAGGCGGGGCCAACGAGGGGCCCCGAGCAGAGGCCGCGCCCACTTCTGTGAAATCAAAGATTTTTGTTTTATTATTAACGCAGCAACACGACGCTCGTCAGATCGTTTGTCCTGGAAAAGACAGAGAAAGGAAAAAGTGCCAAACGACGACAAGAAGAAGGATTGAAGCTTTTATTTTGAAATTTCTGGTCTCGGTCCGCCGCCGCGTCTCTATGTTTGTGGAGTTCAGACTTTACGGACTTCGTCTCAGCGACGTTTGGAAATCCGACCTGTGGTGGGCGTCGGAGGACGACGTCCACCCCGAGGAGGCGGCCAATGAGACGCCGCCACGGTACGACCGGCCAATCAGAGGCCGGCGCCTTCAGGTACGACGCGTCACGACGGGCTCAGAGTCCCGGGGTGGTCGGTTCCACGCCGCCGCTTCGGTTCCATCGTTTACGTTTCATCCAACATGTTTTTTCACCATCGGAGCTCCTGCGGACTTTTATTTTGAAAAGAATTACAACTGAACCGATTGTTTTATAACTGAAGTGAACAGGGTTTTTTTTCACGTTCTTTCAAAGTAAAGCAGCACAAACATTAAAAAATAATCAAAACACTTTTTAGCAAAAGTTAATTTTGAACTTTTAAAAAGTCTCGATCAGTAAAAAAGTTTTTTCTTCTTGTAATTTTTAGATTTTAACGTTCAAATAATTTAGTCAATAATTCAACTTTAGGATCAAAGGATAGTTTTTTGACAGTTGCACATTATATAGAACTTTATTTTCAAATTCCACATTTACCTCTTTTATTGTGTAATCCGTGAGATTGAGCTCCAGGTTCTATTTTTAAAATACATCAAACCGTAAAATCACATTAAATATAAGTGTCTAATTTCTTTTTGTATTAAAATACCAAAACTCACATTTCAGTAATTTTTCAGTATAAAGTATTTTACTTTAATTCCATTTCTTCCATATAATTTAAAACTTTCCTATTTTTCTTTTTGAGGCTTTGAAATGCAAGTAATTTTTCAATTGTAGAAAAAAGATGAAGGAGAAACTGAAAGTTCTTATGTCTCGTCTTCATGTACGACTTGAGTCACAATTAAAGTTTCTATGTGATCCAACTTTAAAGCTTTTGTTTTCTTTATGAGGCAGCAGAACCAGGACAGGTGCATTGTGGGTAATGGAGTTCAGAGAAACCAAACAAACAGTCACAAGTTAGACTTTATTCAGTTTAACAAAAATTATTGTCCTTGAAAGAAGCTCAGAGAAAAAGAGTCTTAAATAAAAATGAGCCTCTTCAATAAATAAATAACGCTTTATTTTAACAGCATCGTTTCTCTGGGAGTCAATTCTTCTCATATAAAAATACTCATTTCCTCGAGGGAAGAGGAAACAAACCTGCAGGGAAATTACACCCGCTAAAATAAAGCGCTGGGATCAAAGCGTGGAGAACAAAACATTCATCTGCCACAGGAAGTAGTTCTGCTCTGCTGGACAAGAAGGAAAGCACAGAAGAAGAAGAAAAGTACAGAAGAAGAAGAAGAAGAAAAGCACAGAAGAAGAAGAAGAAGAAAAGTACAGAAGAAGAAGAAGAAGAAAAGTACAGAAGAAGAAGAAGAAGAAAAGTACAGAAGAAGAAAAGCACAGAAGAAGAAGAAGAAGAAGAAAAGCACAGAAGAAGAATGAGAAGAAGGAAAGCACAGAAGAAGAAGAAAAGCACAGAAGAAGAAGAAGAAGAAAAGTACAGAAGAAGAAAAGTACAGAAGAAGAAGAAAAGTTCTCCAGGCGGCTTCAAACAACAAACAACTGGTCGTTTTCTACTGGCAGAAATAAAGATTGAGGAGGAACTGGAGGAGGAGGAGCCAGAGGAGGAACCGGAGGAGGAGCCAGAGGAGGAACCGGAGGAGGAGCCAGAGGAGGAACTGGAGGAGGAGGAGCCAGAGGAGGAACTGGAGGAGGAACTGGAGGAGGAACTGGAGGAGGAGCCAGAGGAGGAACTGGAGGACAGTGGTCGTCCCAGGGAGATGGGGGCTCCTAGCTGACGTAGGTGAGGATGAGGGTGGAGGTCTAGCTGACGTAGGTGAGGATGAGGGTCTGGATGGGGGTGGAGGTCTAGCTGACGTAGGTGAGGATGAGGGTGGAGGTCTAGCTGACGTAGGTGAGGATGAGGGTGGAGGTCTAGCTGACGTAGGTGAGGATGGGGGTCTGGATGGGGGTGGAGGTCTAGCTGACGTAGGTGAGGATGAGGGTGGAGGTCTAGCTGACGTAGGTGAGGATGAGGGTCTGGATGGGGGTGGAGGTCTAGCTGACGTAGGTGAGGATGAGGGTGGAGGTCTAGCTGACGTAGGTGAGGATGAGGGTGGAGGTCTAGCTGACGTAGGTGAGGATGACGGTCTGGATGGGCAGTCTGCAGACGGGACACAGCTTGTTCCTCCTCTGCAGCTTCCGGGCGCAGACGTAGCAGGACATCAGGTGTCCCGTCCTGCCGTGGACGATGCAGCCGTTCTTGGGACGGGACTGACAGATGAGACACGGGTCCAGACACGAGTCCGGGAGGCGCCACTCCGCCGACACGCTGCGCTCCAGCTGGGGGGTGGAGGAGGGGGGGGGCGGGGCCTCCTGGGAGTCGCAGCAGGAGGACGAGGGCCACAGCTTGTCCTGGGAGGAGGACAAGGAGGACAAGGAGGAGGAGGACGGCTGCGAGGACGACAGCGAGTCCGTCTGACTCTCACCCTGGACCGCCTTGGCCCGTTTGCCATCGGGGACGTCCACGCCGTCCTTCTCGTCCACGTCCACTCCTGCAGGACACACACACACACCTGGTTAACATGCTGGAGGGACTCCAGGTCCCCCATGTCCCCCAGGACCCCCCGGTCCCCCAGGACCCCCATGTCCGTCTGGAACAAGTCTTTTATGTTTGGATCGGACGTCTTTTCTGGACTGAAACTCACCGGGAGCCTCTCCGGCGTCTGATTGGCTGCTGGGCTTCAGGGGGAGGGGCTTGGGGCTGCAGGGGGAGGAGCTGATTGACAGCTCCGGCAGCCAATCGTCACGCAGAGCCCAGCAGCGCTGGCAGTTGCTGGGCAGAGGAGGGTTCAACTCCTCACACTTCACACAGCGCCAGTAGTCCTGAGAGACACACCGTCAGGACTGTGTGTGTGTGTGTGTGTGTGTGTGTGTGTGTGTGTGTGTGTGTGTGTGTGTGTGTGTGTGTGTGTCCTCACAGCTTCAGATATCTCCGTGTCTTCATCAAACGAGTCCTCTTCCTCAGCCTCGAAGATGACCTCATACACCTGAACACACACACACACACACACACACACACACAGTCAGTGTGTGTCCAGGTTGTGGTGTGTCTCTGGGGGTGTTTGTTTTCTCCACCTGGTCGTCTGCAGACAGGGAGGCGTCGTCCTCGTTGTAGTCGTCGGAGTCGACGGACTCCACCTCGAACTCCACGCTGAAGTTGTCGCTGTCGGACTCTGAAGCTGCGACCGTGACCTCTGACCTCGCAGACTGCACACACACACACACACACTGTGTCACCCTGACTCAGTGGTCGTCACGGCGACAGAGACGCTCCGCCGGACACTCACCACACTGAGCGCGTCCGACGACTGGCTGCTGTGCCGGTCCCGCCCACTTCCCAGTCCGCCAATCACACACCAGGACAGGCTGTCGTCGAAGGTCAGGGAGTAGCTGTCGGACCGCCTCCTCTTCCTCCCCTCGTCTCCTGACTCCGCCCCCAAGTCCTGCTGCTCGCCGTCGCCCTCCACGCTGCACGACGGGCCTGAGGCCCACGGTGGGAGGAGTTTAGCCGCGATGTCGCCGGTGGGAGGAGCTTAGCCACGACGTCGGCGGTGGGCGGAGGCGCCGCGGTCTCACCTGGGTCGCTGCTCCGCTGGCTCCGCCTCCTCCTCCGTCGTCTGCGGCGGTCTGGAGAGGAGCAGTGACTTCCTGCGTCGGCGTCCTGGAAGCAGAGGGCCAGAATGAAGCGCTTCTCCACCGGTGACCAGCAGGGGGCAGCAGGCTGCTGCTAGCTGGTTAGCATGTGAGCTGCTAGCTTCATTTCGCTCACAACCTTCAAACTTCTACATTGTAATGGTGAGACGTCTTTAATGGTGAGACGTCTTTAATGGTGAGACGTCTTTAATGGTGAGACGTCTTTAATCTGGACAATTCAAGAAATGACTTCAGTGTTAATGTGTTGCTGCCCCGGTGGCCACACTGCGGTACTGCAGGCGTTACCTCTCGTCCTAGCTCCGCCCCTCGGCCGCCGGCTGCTCCATCACGACTCGGCGAGTCTGAGAGGGAAAGGAAAGGTTTGAACAGACGGACGGGTTCAGAACGACGAGGCGTTGAGCGCCACACGTCAACCTCAGTATCAAGCGGTGACTGCAGTTCCTCACTGGGCCACTGGGGGGCGGGGCTTCATACACACTGGACTGCAGGAGAATCTGCCTGATGGACTGAAGCCCTGCAGTGTGTGTGTGTGTGAGGAGGAGGAGGAGGAGGAGGAGGAAGAAGAGGAGAGAGGAGGAGGATGAGGAGGATGAGGAGGAGGATGATGAAGAGGAGGAGGAGGAGGAGGATGAAGAAGAGGAGGAGGAGGATGAAGAGGAGGAGGAGGAGGAGGATGAGGAGGAAGAAGAGGAGGATGATGAAGAGGAGGAGGAGGAGGAGGAGGAGGATGATGAAGAGGAGGATGATGAAGAAGAGGAGGAGGAGGAGGAGGAGGATGAAGAGGAGGAGGATGAAGAGGAAGAAGAGGAGGAGGATGATGAAGAGGAGGATGATGAAGAAAAGGAGGATGAAGAGGAGGAGGAAGAGGAGGAGGAGGAGGAAGAAGAGGAGGATGATGAAGAGGAGGAGGAGGAGGAGGATGATGAAGAGGAGGAGGATGATGAAGAGGAGGATGATGAAGAAGATGAAGAGGAGGATGATGAAGAGGAGGAGGAAGAAGAGGAGGAGGATGATGAAGAGGAGGAGGAAGAAGAGGAGGAGGATGATGAAGAGGAGGATGATGAAGAAGAGGAGGAAGAGGAGGAGGAGGAGGAAGAGGAGGATGATGAAGAGGAGGATGATGAAGAGGAGGAGGAGGAGGATGATGAAGAGGAGGAGGAGGAGGAGGATGATGATGAAGAGGAGGATGAAGAGGAGGAGGAGGAGGAGGAGGAGGAGGATGATGATGAAGAGGAGGATGATGATGAAGAGGAGGAGGAGGAGGAGGAGGATGATGATGAAGAGGAGGATGATGAAGAGGAGGAGGAGGAGGAGGAGGAGGATGAAGAGGAAGAAGAGGAGGAGGATGATGAAGAGGAGGATGATGAAGAGGAGGATGATGAAGAGGAGGAGGATGATGAAGAGGAGGATGATGAAGAGGAGGATGATGAAGAGGAGGATGATGAAGAGGAGGATGATGAAGAGGAGGATGATGAAGAGGAGGATGATGAAGAGGAGGAGGAGGAGGAGGATGATGATGAAGAGGAGGATGAAGAGGAGGAGGAGGAGGAGGAGGAGGAGGATGATGATGAAGAGGAGGATGATGATGAAGAGGAGGAGGAGGAGGAGGAGGATGATGATGAAGAGGAGGATGATGAAGAGGAGGAGGAGGAGGAGGAGGAGGATGAAGAGGAAGAAGAGGAGGAGGATGATGAAGAGGAGGATGATGAAGAGGAGGATGATGAAGAGGAGGAGGATGATGAAGAGGAGGATGATGAAGAGGAGGAT
>NC_137671.1:402262-432938 GCF_963422515.1 Blennius ocellaris
TTTAATTTTTGCCCATCAAGCTTCCAGGAAGCGCTGGACCAGGGGAGTGTGGATTTCACCATCAAGGACTGAACCCTCTGCACGTCAGGAAACTGCTTCAGCTCCTTCCACCTTGAGCTCTGTTGTCCAGAAAGGTTCATGTCGGAAATGTTTAGAGAAGTAGTTGATGTATTTACTTCATTTAACGTTCCATTAAAATATGTGTATTTGCTTTTGGTTTAACTTGTTTAATTTTATGATAAGAGTCTTGTGACCAATGCAGCAATAAACGTGTTTAATCTGAAACAAGTGACCAAATGTGGCCTTCAGTTTTCATTGCATACATTTTGAATTAAACAGTGAAGAAATCAACTGATCGAATTGAACATATTTTTTAAAAAAAATCAAATGCAGTATCACATTGAGCCACCAGGAGCAGCACAGCGCCCCGGCCTTCAGTGTCCCTCGTGTTTCAGAAGAAGAAGAAGAAGAAGAAGAGACGAAGTAGAAGAAGAAGAAGAAGACGAGCGTCCCCGTTGAACCTCGTGACGCGGGAACTGACAGCGCCAACATGGACTGGTAAAATCCTCCTTCACACGTCAAGTAAAGTGTTCAACTGAACATTGCGGCCCGCAGCGCGCTGTTCGTCTCTCCGTCTGACCGCCGTGGAGCGGAATGATCCACTTCCGGTTGTTTGACCGCGCTGCTGGTGGCCGAGGCTGCTTGCTGTGCTAAGTGTGCTAACAGTGCCGTTTAAAATGAATGAAGAGGCTAGCAGGCTAACTGTGCTAGCTGTGCTAACTGTGCCATTTAACATGAATGGAGAGGCTAGCAGGCTAACTGTGCTAACAGTGCCGTTTAAAATGAATAGAGCGGCTAGCAGGCTAACGGCTAATGTTGACATCTTCAAGTCATCTTCGAGTCGTTAAACCCAGAATTAATTTCATGTTATCGTCCTCATTGAAAGCGGCTGTCTGTTACCGACAAGTCCAACATTGAAGCGTTTATTGCATTAAGTTTGCTCGTCTGCTGTTGAAGTTGAGCTCCAGGTTTAAAAACGTCAAGCCAAGAAGTGACTAAATCACATATTTGATGTTAAAAGAAGTGAACCAGCCTGAAGGTTTCACTCAGTTTATAAAATGTCCAGCTTGTTCTACCGCCTTGAGAGGAAAACACGTTTTCACAGGACAGAAGAAACACAGAAGGCTTGACAGTCGAACAACACAGTTTAGAAAAGTGTCATGTGGATTCAAACCGTCAGAAAGAATGAAAGGTGTGAAGGAATCAATAGATAAGTGAGGAGAAACCATTATATAATAATAATAACAATAATACAGATAACTGTGTGAAATAGTGCATAGTACTACTAATCATGGTAGCAATAATATAACAATATATATATATATATCAGTAATAATACCAATAGTAATAGTGTACTTGCACATGTATAAATATATGTATATGTACATGCAATATATGATATAATATAAGTTATAAATATAAGATGTGTTGTGTTATTATATCTATCAGGTAAGTTTCAACATTTGATGGGGTGGTTTTAATTGTATTCCAATTGTTGTGGTTTGTGCCCCCCCCGCCCCCGCCCCGCCCCCCCCCAGGGGTCAGACTGAGCTGCCGTCCCCGGTGGTCCGGGACGACGAGGTGACGGTGGCGGCTCGCCGCCGCAGGAAGAAGGTGGCCTGTATCCTGCTGCAGCTTCCTGTTTGTCCCCCAGGTGTCTCTTGTCTCACATGTCCTCAGTTCTGTTGTCCTCATCCACCGTCTCAGTCCCCTCGCCCAGCAGCCCCGCCGTCTCCATGGCAACCCCCGCCCGCTCCACCAGAAACACCCCCGCCGCTCTGTACAGGCAGGCCGGTGAGGCTGGCGCGCACACACACACACACACACACACACACACACACACTCTCTCACTCTCTCACTCTCTCTCTCTCACTCACTGAATCCTGACCTCCTCTTCCTCCTCTTCCTCCTCAGTAACTCCTCGGGTTCCAGATGTTTCCTCCATTTTGGCTCCAGGAGCTCGAACGCCGCGATATATTCACACACCCAGGAACACACTCGGCAGTCTGGTATGCACACACACACACACACACACACACACACACACACACACACACACACACACACACACACACACGCACGCACACGCACACGCACACGCACACACACTTCTCCAGCCACTCCTTCTGATTTCACGTCTTTACTGGCTGATTAGCAGTGAAATGACCAATACTGTGTGTGTGTGTGTGTGTGTGTGTGTGTGTAGACCCTGGACGACAGTGACTGGACCAACAGTGTGTACATGTCCCCCGTCTCCGGTCTGGAGACCAGCAGCTTCCTGAGAGACGACACGGCCGCCCTGAGCTCCGCCCTGCTGAAGGAGGACGACCCGGGAGACGCCTGTGGGTGAAGCTAACGCACCCCGTCGCAGCTCCACACCAACACAGTATCACTACCTCCTCTCACAGTACACCTTTCCCCTTCAGGGGCTCAGGAAACGTCTAATGTACTGCTAGTGTACTGCTAATAATACTGCTAATATACTGATAACAATACTGCTAACATAGTGAGGTATGTTAATACTGAGACTGGTCCACGTGAAAGTTTCCTGTGTGGTTTGGTCCTGCAGCCGCCGCCAGTCTGTTCCCAGAATTCCTGGCTTCCCTCCTCAAACACTCGTCTTCAGCAGTGTTTGATCTGCTGGACGACTACCAGGCCCTGTGTCAGGACAAGGTGTGTGTGTGTGAGTGTGTGGGGGGGGGGGGGGTCTGTCTGTCTGTCTGTCTGTCTGTCTGTCTGTCTGAGAGAGTGTGTGTGGGGGGGGGCTGTTTACTCTTCTATTGAAATATTGGGCTCCATATCAGTCAGTCAAGTGTGTGTGTGTGTGTGTGTGTGTGTGTGTGTGTGTGTGTGTGTGTGTGTGTGTGTGTGTGTGTGTGCGTGTGCGTGCGCGTGTGCGCGTGCGCGTGTGTGTGTGTGTGTGCAGGTGGACGTCCTCCAGTCTCTGGTCCTCAGGGCCGGTCAGAGCAGTAAAGCAGCCGGGGTGCGCTGGCTGCTGCAGCAGGAGAACTCCACCTGGAGGCTCATCGCCGCCCTCTACAGGTGAGTCTGACGGTGACAGCCCCGCCCCCCCCCCCCCCCCGTGGCCCCCCCCCCCCCACTGACCCGTCTGCTCTGCAGGGACCGGGTCCATTCGGCGCTGGAAGACGACGCCATGGTGGACGGAGTGGTGAGTGTCCCTCGTGATGGACTGGAGGACGGGTCAGTCAGACTGAACTGTGTGTGTGTGTGTGTGTGTGTGTGTGTGTGTGTGTGTGTGTGTGTGTGTGTGTGCGTGTGTGTGCAGGTCCCCAGTGAGAGTGAGATGGTGGTGGTGGAGCAGCTCTTCCAGAGAGACGCCGTCATCCGGCAGAGCCAGGTGACCCTGAAGGCATCACACACACACACACACACTGCTCATTTTCACATCTGATATAAAAACAGTTGTGAGACTCATTATTCAAACTGAGTCCTTGACTCGGCTCGTTGACTCGACTCGTTGACTCGGCTCGTTGACTCGACTCGTTGACTCGGCTCGTTGACTCGACTCGTTGACTCGGCTCGTTGCAGCTGGTTGTTGATTGGCTGGAGAGCATCGCCAAGGACCAGATTGGAGATTTCTCTGACAATATCGAGTACTACGCCAAGAATGTGTGTTGGTGAGTTTCCTCTCTCTCTCTCGCACACGCACACACACACACACACACACACTGGTGATGGGCACTGTGTGTGTGTGTGTGTTTCAGGGAGAACACACTCAACGCCCTGATGACGAGGAGGAAGAGCGGCGCCACCTTCACCGTTCCTCTGGTCACTGAGCTGGTGAGACCCGTTACCATGGAAACAAGCAGCAGGCCAGATGAGGATGCAATGAACAGCAGCTCTGCCCCCCCCCCCCCCCCCCAGGACCCCGACGCCCCCCTGAGGCAGCAGCGCCCCCTGGCCGACCTGGACCGGGAGGACGACGGCCGCCTGCTGAAGAACCTGTTCACTCTGATCCGAGCCGGGATGATGGAGGAGGTGCTGGAGCGTCTGTCTGCACCCCCCTGACCAGGGCCCCCCCTGCCCAGGGCCCCCCACTCACTGTGTGTGTGTGTGTTCCAGGCCCAGAGGCTGTGTAAGCGCTGCGGCCAGGCCTGGAGAGCAGCCACCCTGGAGGGCTGGAGGCTCTACCACGACCCCAACATGACCTCAGGTACCCCCTGAGGAACCCCCCCCCCCGGAGCGCCTGCTTACACTCCTTTACACCTGTGTGTGTGTGTGTAGGGAGCCTGGAGCTGCAGCCGGTGGAGGGGAACCCCCAGAGGGGGGTCTGGAAGGCCTGCTGCTGGAGGATGGCTGAGGAGGTGCAGCAGGAGGCCACAGTGACTCTGAACCTGGAGGCCTTCACCCACTGACTGTGTGTGTGTGTGTGTGTGTGTGTGTGTGTGTGTGTGTGTGTGTGTGTGTGTGTGTGTGTGTGTGTGTGTGTGTGTGTGTGTGTGTGTGTGTGTGTGTGTGTGTGTGTGTGTGTGTGTGTGTGTGTGTGTGTGTGTGTGTGTGTGTGTGTGTGTGTGTTTCAGGAGCAGCTGAACAGATATGAGAAGGCCGTCTACGCCAGCCTGAGTGGGAACCTGAAGCCGGTAAACCACTGAGAGGGCCAGCTGAGGTCTGAGGTCACCTCCTCACCTCAGGGCTCAGAGGTCACCTCCTCACCTCAGAGGTCACCTCCTCACCTCAGGGGTCACCTCCTCAGCTCAGGGGTCAGAGGTCACCTCCTCACCTCAGGGGTCAGAGGTCACCTCCTCAGCTCAGGGGTCAGAGGTCACCTCCTCACGTCAGAGGTCACCTCCTCAGCTCAGGGCTCAGAGGTCACCTCCTCAGCTCAGAGGTCACCTCCTCAGCTCAGGGGTCAGAGGTCACCTCCTCAGCTCAGAGGTCACCTCCTCAGCTCAGGGGTCAGAGGTCACCTCCTCAGCTCAGGGGTCAGAGGTCAACATGATAGTGAAGCAGGTTAGAGAAACCTGATGAAATAGTGTGAATTACTGAAGGAAACTAAACATTTGAAGTATAAAAAGAATGTTCATCATTTAATTTTCCTGTTTTCATGTGACGACATGGAAACACTTTGTTTTCCACAGATTAGGGTTGTCAGGGAGTGGTTGCCGTGGAAACGACATAAAACAGGCGAAAGAGCTGAAACAGTTTTAATGTTTATCGTTGATCAAGTTCAGCTGAACACAGGAGCTGCAGGGGGATTCAGCTCTACACACACACACACACACACACACACACACACACACACACACACACACACACACACACACACACACACACACACACACTATACAGTGTAGATATGTAGAAATGAAATGGTGTCCCCCGTCCCTGTCCCCCCCGGTAGCTGCTGGCGGTGTGTGAGACGTGGGAGGACAGTGTGTGGGCCTACTTCCGGGTGATGGTGGACTCCCTGGTGGAGAAGGAGCTGATGTCTTCAGGGATGTCCCACCAGGAGGTGGACACGCTGCCTCGGGAGTACCTGGAGGCCAAGTACGACCGTCCCTACTGTCCTGATGTCCTACTGTCCTACTGTCCTACTGTCCTGCTGTCCTACTGTCCTGATGTCCTACTGTCCTTATGTCCTGTCCTATTGTCCTGCTATTCTACTGTCCTGCTATTCTACTGTCCTTATGTCCTATTGTCCTACTGTCCTTATGTCCTGTCCTATTGTCCTGCTATTCTACTGTCCTTATGTCCTATTGTCCTTATGTCCTGATGTCCTACTGTCCTTATGTCCTGATGTCCTACTGTCCTTATGTCCTTATGTCCTACTGTCCTGTCCTATTGTCCTGCTATTCTACTGTCCTGCTGTCCTATTGTCTTACTGTCCTATTGTCCTACTATCCTACTGTCCTGCTACCCTACTGTCCTACCCTACTGTCCTGCTGTCGTCACAGAATGTCTTGTGTGTCCCCTGCAGCTGGACGATGGACAGGGTGTTTGAGGAGCTTCAGGCTTCAGAGTCAAAGGTGAGAACCAGAGGAGTGCTGACGGGTGGTGGGGGTTGTTGTTTGTTGTTGACAGCGGGTGTTGTTGTTGTTGACAGCGGGTGTTGTTGTTGTTGACAGCGGGTGTTGTTGTTGTTGACAGTGGGTGTTGTTGTTGACAGCTTGTTGTTGTTGACAGCGGGTGTTGTTGTTGTTGACAGCGGGTGTTGTTGTTGACAGCGGGTGTTGTCGACGACAGCGGGTGTTGTCGACGACGACAGCGGGTGTTGTTGTCGACGACAGCGGGTGTTGTAGTCGACGACAGCGGGTGTTGTTGTCGACGACAGCGGGTGTTGTTGTCGACGACAGCGGGTGTTGTTGTCGACAGCGGGTGTTGTTGTCGACAGCGGGTGTTGTTGTCGACGACAGCGGGTGTTGTTGTCGACAGCGGGTGTTGTTGTCGACAGCGGGTGTTGTTGACGACAGCGGGTGTTGTTGTTGACGACAGCGGGTGTTGTTGTCGACGACAGCGGGTGTTGTTGTCGACGACAGCGGGTGTTGTTGACGACAGCGGGTGTTGTTGTCGACGACAGCGGGTGTTGTTGTCGACGACAGCGGGTGTTGTTGTTGTTGACAGCGGGTGTTGTTGTTGTTGACAGCGGGTGTTGTTGTTGTCGACAGCGGGTGTTGTTGTTGTTGACAGCGGGTGTTGTTGTTGTTGACAGCGGGTGTTGTTGTTGTTGACAGCGGGTGTTGTTGTTGTTGACAGCGGGTGTTGTTGTTGTTGACAGCGGGTGTTGTTGTTGTTGACAGCGGGTGTTGTTGTTGACAGCGGGTGTTGTTGTTGTTGACAGCGGGTGTTGTTGTTGTTGACAGCGGGTGTTGTTGTTGTTGACAGCGGGTGTTGTTGTTGTTGACAGCGGGTGTTGTTGTTGTTGACAGCGGGTGTTGTTGTTGTTGACAGTGGGTGTTGTTGTTGTTGACAGCTTGTTGTTGTCGACGACAGCGGGTGTTGTCGACGACAGCGGGTGTTGTCGACGACAGCGGGTGGTGTCGACGACGACAGCGGGTGGTGTCGTCGACGACAGCGGGTGTTGTCGTCGACGACAGCGGGTGTTGTCGTCGACGACAGCGGGTGTTGTCGTCGACGACAGCGGGTGTTGTCGTCGACGACAGCGGGTGTTGTCGTCGACGACAGCGGGTGTTGTTGTCGACGACAGCGGGTGTTGTTGTCGACGACAGCGGGTGTTGTTGTCGACAGCGGGTGTTGTTGACGACAGCGGGTGTTGTTGTCGACGACAGCGGGTGTTGTTGACGACAGCGGGTGTTGTTGTCGACGACAGCGGGTGTTGTTGTCGACGACAGCGGGTGTTGTTGTCGACGACAGCGGGTGTTGTTGTCGACGACAGCGGGTGTTGTTGTCGACGACAGCGGGTGTTGTTGTCGACGACAGCGGGTGTTGTTGTTGTTGACAGCGGGTGTTGTTGTTGACAGCGGGTGTTGTTGTTGTTGACAGCGGGTGTTGTTGTTGTTGACAGCGGGTGTTGTTGTTGTTGACAGCGGGTGTTGTTGTTGTTGACAGCGGGTGTTGGAGGAGACGCAGCAGCACTACCACGTCATACAGAAGTTCATCATCCTGGGAGACCTGGACGGTGAGACCTGCTGCTCCGCCCTCTCCTCCACCCTCTCCTCCACCCTCTCCTCCACCCTCTGCTCTCCTCAGCAGGACACTCACTCTCTTCTTCTCTCCAGGTTTGTTGGAGGAGTTCTCTGATTGGCTGACGGCCTCTAAGCCCCTCCCCCCCCACCTGCTGCGCTTCATGACCCACCTGGTCCTGTTCTTCCGCTCTCTGGGCCTGGCGCTGAAGGTGTGTGTGTGTGTGTGTGTGTGTGTGTGTGTGTGTGTGTGTGTGTGTGTGTGTGTGTGTGTGTGTGTGTGTGTGTGTGTGTGTGTGTGTGTGTGTGTGTGTGTGTGTGTGTGTGTGTGTGTGTGTGTGTGTGTGTGTGTGTGTGTGTCCTCAGCCTGTCCATGTCCCTGCAGGAGGAGGTGTGTGTGGACGTGTTGCGGTCCTACGTGTCCCTCCTGGTCCAGGACCAGCAGACGTCCCTGGTGGCCAGCTACGTGGGCCGGCTGCCCCCCCCCCTGGCCACCGCCCAGTACGCCTCCTTCCTGGGGGGCGTGGCCCAGCCGGAGCTCCGCCCACACTGCCTGCAGCTGGCCAGGGAGGCCGGTGAGACGGGGGGTCCGAGGGACGGGGGGGACGGGGACGGGGACGTGTGGTCACTGCAGTGTCTCCTGCAGGTCTGGACGTGGCTGCTGTCACCAAGCTGGTGGTGGAGACGGTCCGGGGGACAGACCAGGACCTGTTCCTGCACCACAACCACACCCTGGAGACGGGGACCACCCAGGTACCAGGGACACCATCCTGTCCTGTCCTGTCCTGTCCTACACCAACTCTACCATTGTCCCTCTACCGTTGTCCCTCTGCCATTGTCCCTCTGCCGTTGTCCCTCTACCGTTGTCCCTCTACCATTGTCCCTCTAGTGTTGTCCCTCTGCCATTGTCCCTCTACCGTTGTCCCTCTGCCATTGTCCCTCTGCCATTGTCCCTCTGCCGTTGTCCCTC
This sequence comes from Blennius ocellaris, assembly GCF_963422515.1. Classification (NCBI taxonomy): domain Eukaryota; kingdom Metazoa; phylum Chordata; class Actinopteri; order Blenniiformes; family Blenniidae; genus Blennius; species Blennius ocellaris. The sequence goes on from NC_137671.1 coordinate 410,894, forward strand.
TACCGTTGTCCCTCTACCGTTGTCCCTCTGCCATTGTCCCTCTGCCATTGTCCCTCTGCCATTGTCCCTCTACCGTTGTCCCTCTGCCGTTGTCCCTCTACCGTTGTCCCTCTGCCGTTGTCCCTCTAGTGTTGTCCCTCTGCCATTGTCCCTCTACCGTTGTCCCTCTACCGTTGTCCCTCTGCCATTGTCCCTCTGCCATTGTCCCTCTAGTGTTGTCCCTCTGCCATTGTCCCTCTACCGTTGTCCCTCTGCCATTGTCCCTCTACCGTTGTCCCTCTATGGTTGTCCCTCTAGTGTTGTCCCTCTACCATTGTCTCTCTAGAGTTGTCCCTCTAGTGTTGTCCCTCTAGAGTTGTCCCTCTAGTGTTGTCCCTCTACCATTGTCCCTCTACCATTGTCTCTCTAGTGTTGTCCCTCTACCATTGTCCCTCTACCGTTGTCTCTCTAGTGTTGTCCCTCTGCCATTGTCCCTCTGCCATTGTCCCTCTGCCATTGTCCCTCTAGTGTTGTCCCTCTACCGTTGTCCATCTATGGTTGTCCCTCTAGTGTTGTCCCTCTACCGTTGTCCATCTATGGTTGTCCCTCTAGTGTTGTCCCTCTACCATTGTCTCTCTAGAGTTGTCCCTCTAGTGTTGTCCCTCTAGAGTTGTCCCTCTAGTGTTGTCCCTCTACCATTGTCTCTCTAGTGTTGTCCCTCTACCATTGTCCCTCTACCGTTGTCTCTCTAGTGTTGTCCCTCTGCCATTGTCCCTCTGCCATTGTCCCTCTACCATTGTCCCTCTGCCATTGTCCCTCTGCCATTGTCCCTCTACCATTGTCCCTCTGCCATTGTCCCTCTGCCATTGTCCCTCTACCATTGTCCCTCTGCCATTGTCCCTCTACCATTGTCCCTCTGCCATTGTCCCTCTGCCGTTGTCCCTCTACCATTGTCCCTCTGCCGTTGTCCCTCTACCGTTGTCCATCTATGGTTGTCCCTCTAGTGTTGTCCCTCCACCGTCGTCCTCTACATTGTCCTCTACGTTGTCCTCTTGTCCAGGAGGACCAGAGGAAGATCGAGGTCATTGATTGGCTGTTGTTTGACCCCGCCCACCGGGCCGAGGCCCTGAAGCAGTCCAACGCCATCATGAGGAGGTTCCTGGGTACGTAGTGTCCCCCAGCGTCCCCCCGGGACAGCGTCCCCCCGGTCCCCCGCTGACCGTGTCCTCTCAGCCCTGCAGAAGCACGAGGCGGCCAAGGCGGTCTTCTCCAAGGTCCCGGAGGACTCCATGAGGGAGGTGTACCAGCAGTGGTCCGGGGGGGTCCGGGCCGCCCCCCTCCCGGCCCAGGACGAGAACGCCGTCAGGGAGCACCTGTGTATCAGAGCCTACCTGGTCCGTCCCCGCACGTCCCTCGGAGGACGGGGACGGACGTCTCACCCGTGTGTCTCCGCAGGAAGCCCACGAGGCCTTCGGTGATTGGTTCGGCCACAGTAGCTCCGCCCCCCAGAGGCCGGCGCCGGCCCCCGGGGACAAGTTCACCGAGAGGGTGGCCAACGAGATGAGGGACAGGGAGTACCAGGTCTGTCTATTGGCAACACCCTGTCCCCGTCCCCCCCCCACTGCCCTGGTCTCAGCACCGTGTCCCCCCGTCCCCAGGCGTCCCTGGAGGCCTGGTCCTGCCGTCTGGACGTCCTGACTGAAGACGTGAAGGAGCGGATCTACAACGTCCTGCTGTTTGTGGACGGAGGCTGGATGGTGGACAACAGACAGGTGAGACACTGCGGGACACGTCCCCTGACCTCCAGGGGGACACGTCCCCTGACCTCCAGGAGGACACGTCCCCTCCTGACCTCCAGCGGGACACGTCCCCTGACCTCAAGGAGGATGTGTCCCCCTGGAGGTCAGGGGGACACGTCCTGTTGACCTCCAGGAGGACACGTCCCCTCCTGACCTCCAGGGGGACACGTCCCCTGACCTCCAGGAGGACACGTCCCCTGACCTCCAGGGGGACACGTCCCCTCCTGACCTCCAGTGGGACGTGTCCCCCTGGAGGTCAGGAGGACACATCCTGTTGACCTCCAGGAGGACACGTCCCCTCCTGACCTCCAGGGGGACATGTCCCCCCCTAACCTGCTCCACTGTCTCCAGGACTCGGAGACAGACAGTGAGCGGAGCCACCAGATGGGGGCCCTCCGGTCCCTGTGTCTCCCTCGTCTCAGCTTCCTGCTGCTCAGTGTCCTCCAGACCACGTCCCGCCACCAGGAGGCCCTGCGCCTGGCCCACATCCTGTCCTCAGACCAGCACCGGCTCTACCAGGTACCTGACCTAGACCTAGACCAAGACCAGGGGACCCAGACTACAGGACCCAGACCAGGTGGACCCAGACTAGAGGATCCAGACCAGGTGGACCCAGACCAGGAGACCCAGACCAGGAGACCCAGAGTCCAGCGTCTTGCCTCACAGGAGAAGATCCTGGTTTAAATCCAACCCAGGTCTTCTGTGTGCAAGTTGCTGGTTCTCCTGGTCCCCCTGGTCCTCCTGGTCCTCCTGGTTCTCCTGGTTCCTCTGGTCCCCCTGGTCCTCCTGGTTCTCCTGGTTCCTCTGGTCCCCCTGGTCCTCCTGGTCCTCCTGGTCCCCCACCAGCAGCCTGACCCCCCATGTGTTCCAGGTTTTCTCCAGAGACGACTTGAGGCGTCTCCTGAACAAGCTGAGGGACTCGTCTCTGGTTCTGCTGGACCGAGGTTCTGACCCGCTGGGCTACGAGCTGCAGCCCTGAACACACACACACACACACACACACACACACACACACACACACACACACACACTCTTGGTTCTGTGGAATTTTCATAATAAAAGTTTTCATCAAAAGGTTTTGTGTCGTTTCTTCAAACATGAAAGTTCATCAGATGACTGTGATGTCACGTGATGACATCACAGCCCCCGGGTGTCATGTGATGACATCACAGCCCCCGTGTGTCACGTGATGACATCACAGTCCCCGGGTGTCACGTGATGACATCACAGCCCCCGTGTGTCACCTGATGACATCACAGCCCCCGTGTGTCACCTGATGACATCACAGCCCCCGTGTGTCACGTGATGACATCACAGCCCCCGTGTGTCACCTGATGACATCACAGCCCCCGTGTGTCACATGATGACATCACAGCCCCCGTGTGTCACGTGATGACATCACAGTCCCCGTGTGTCACGTGATGACATCACAGCCCCCGTGTGTCACGTGATGACATCACAGCCCCGTGTGTCACGTGATGACATCACAGTCCCCGTGTGTCACGTGATGACATCACAGCCCCCGTGTGTCACGTGATGACATCACAGCCCCCGTGTGTCACGTGATGACATCACAGCCCCCGTGTGTCACGTGATGACATCACAGGCTCCTGTTTGTTGCAACATGATCCTGTTGGATCAATAAAGTCATCAGAAGTACTTCAGATCAGTACATGTAGTGTAACTTACTGGTAATGGAAGGTACCAGGTAGTGTCCTGGTCCTGGTCCTGCAGGAGGTCCTGGTCCTGGTCCTGGTCCTGCAGGAGGTCCTGGTCCTGGTCCTGGTCCTGGTCCTGCAGGAGGTCCTCCGGGCCAGAGGTGGCGCTGCGTCCCGCCAGGAGACTTGGAGGAACCCGGAAGAAGAGCCGTTTGAGTCACGGCTGAGCTGGACGGCGGGGAGCGGAGGACCGGAGGACCGGAGGACCGGAGGACCGGGGACAGGACCGGAGAGAGTGACGGTGGACCGGAGGACCGGGGACAGTGACAGAGGACCGGGGACAGGACCGGAGAGAGTGACGGAGGACCGGAGGACCGGGGACAGTGACAGAGGACCGGGGACAGTGACAGAGGACCGGGGACAGGACCGGAGAGAGTGACGGAGGACCGGAGGACCGGGGACAGTGACAGAGGACCGGGGACAGGACCGGAGAGAGTGACGGAGGACCGGAGGACCGGGGACAGTGACGGAGGACCGGGGACAGTACCGGAGGACCGGGGACAGTACCGGAGGACCGGAGGACCGAGCGGAGCTCCGGACCAGAAGAACCTGACGATCCGGTAAAGTTCCTGATGTTCCACTAACCGGAGGATTAATCCGGTAAATTAATGTTTCAACAACACAAACTGCATTTTTATTAGTCATGAAACTTCTGTCTGGACATGAAACATGAATAATATTAATAACATGAAACATTAATATTAATAATAATATGAAACATGAATAATAACATGAAACATGAATAATATTAATAATATGAAACATTAATATTAATAATAATATGAAACATGAATAATAACATGAAACATGAATAATAATATGAATAATATGAAACATGAATAATAACATGAATAATCCACTAGCCTGTTATGTGGAATCATGTTAACGCTGTTCATGTTGTTTTTATTGGTAGTTTTTGTTTATTTGTAAATATGTAATTTAAGATTAAATTCAGTTTGTTGATTGTCTTGAATCAGATCAATTTATTATTTATGATCAAATTATTATTATTCTAGCGGGAAAAGACAAACTCACATCTGCAGCAAGACTGATGAGGTTCTGTCCTCTACTGTCCTCTACTGTCTTTTACTGTCCTCTACTGTCCTCTACTGTCCTCTACTGTCTTTTACTGTCCTCTGCTGTCTTTTACTGTCCTCTACTGTCTTTTACTGTGTTCTACGGTCTTCTAGTGTCTTTTACTGTCTTCTAGTGTCTTTTATTGTTTTTTATTGTCTTTTATTGTCTTTTACTGTCTTCTGTGGTGACCAGGTGGTGGCTCCGCCTCCTGGTGACCAGGTGGTGGCTCCGCCTCCTGGTCACCAGGCGGTGGCTCCGCCTCCAGGTACCAGGCGGTGGCTCCGCCTCCTGGTCACCAGGTGGTGGCTCCGCCTCCTGGTCACCAGGTGGTGGCTCCGCCTCCAGGTACCAGGCGGTGGCTCCGCCTCCTGGTCACCAGGTGGTGGCTCCGCCTCCAGGTGACCAGGTGGTGGCTCCGCCTCCAGGTACCAGGCGGTGGCTCCGCCTCCTGGTCACCAGGTGGTGGCTCCGCCTCCAGGTGACCAGGTGGTGGCTCCGCCTCCAGGTACCAGGCGGTGGCTCCGCCTCCTGGTCACCAGGTGTGTGTGTGAGGAATGAGGCTCCACTGGTTCCACCTGATGCTCACTAAAGGCCTTAACAGGCTCTCTGCAGTGACGTCACAATCAGGCTCCGCCCCTTTACCCAGGATCCTCTGAGTAAACTTTAGTAACGGTGGAGAACGCCGGGCAGCAGCAGTGGTTCCTTATGGAACGTTCTGGAGGGTTCTGCAGGGTTCTGGAGGGTTCTGGAGGGTTCTGCAGGGTTCTGGAGGGTTCTGGAGGGTTCTGCAGGGTTCTGGAGCCCAGAGTGGAGCCGGACCTGCAGAGAGCCTGAGAAGGTCTAAGCGCTGGCCAGACGCCCCCTTCAGGCCGAGTGTGGAACTACGAGACCCTCTTGGTCTGTTTGTGTTTCTGCTGGAGCCTAAACCTGGTCTGGGTTCCTCTAATCCAGGTCCTGGTCTGGGTTCCTCTAATCCAGGTCCTGGTCTGGGTTCCTCTAATCCAGGCCCCTTCAGGACTAACTCGCCGGTTTCCCGTTGGTCTGCAGGATCTGGTCCCAGAAGCCTCCGGGAGCCACGATGCCCCCCCTCTCGGCTAACCGGCGCATCGCGGCCGGGCTGCTGGTCAACCTGCTGGCCTCCATCTGCATCGTCTTCATCAACAAGTGGATCTACGTCCACTACGGCTTCCCCAACATGACCCTGACCCTGGTCCACTTCCTGGTCACCTGGCTGGGGATCCTGGTCTGCCACCAGATGGACGTCTTCGCGCCCAAGAGCCTGCCGCTGCGCCGCATCGTGTGGCTAGCGCTCAGCTTCTGCGGCTTCGTGGTCTTCACCAACCTGTCGCTGCAGAACAACGCCGTGGGGACGTACCAGCTGGCCAAGGCCATGACCACGCCCGCCATCGTCCTGATCCAGACCTGCTGCTACCGCCAGACCTTCTCCACCAGGATCAAGCTCACGCTGGTGAGGAGAACCCAGACCGGGTTGGGGTCCCGGTGGTCCAGGTGTGTGACGGTCCCTGTCCCCCCCCCCCCCCAGGTGCCCATCACTCTGGGGGTGATCCTGAACTCCTGCTACGACGTGCGCTTCAACCTGCTGGGGACCGTCTTCGCTGCGCTGGGTGTCGTGGTCACGTCGTTTTACCAGGTGGTGAGTTAACCAACGACCCGACGACCTGACCAACGACCTGACCACTGACCTGACCACTGACCTGACCACTGACCCAACGACCTGACCACTGACCCAACGACCTGACCAACGACCTGACCACTGACCTGACCACTGACCCAACGACCTGACCAACGACCTGACCACTGACCCAACGACCTGACCACTGACCCAACGACCTGACCACTGACCCAACGACCTGACCACTGACCTGACCACTGACCCAACGACCTGACCACTGACCTGACCACTGACCCAACGACCTGACCACTGACCAACGACCTGACCAACGACCTGACCAACGACCTGACCAACGACCTGACCAACGACCTGACCACTGACCTGACCACTGACCAACGACCTGACCAACGACCTGACCAACGACCTGACCACTGACCTGACCACTGACCAACGACCTGACCAACGACCTGACCAACGACCTGACCAACGACCTGACCACTGACCAACGACCTGACCACTGACCACTGACCTGACCAACGACCTGACCACTGACCACTGACCTGACCAACGACCTGACCACTGACCAACGATCTGACGCCAGAAAAAGATTCCTGAGATGAAGAAACGATATAAATCACCAGTTTGTTTCTTCTCAGTGGGTTGGAGCCAAACAACACGAACTCCAGGTGAACTCCATGCAGCTGCTGTACTACCAGGTGAGTCCACATCTGGAGCGGTTCTACCAGGTGAGTCCACATCTGGAGCGGTTCTACCAGGTGAGTCCACATCTGGAGCGGTTCTACCAGGTGAGTCCACATCTGGAGGAACTGCTGATGGAAGCCGTCGGTTCTTCACAGCTGAAGTAGTTTGATCTTGAAATCGGAGACCGTCTGGAGACGTTTGATGATTATTGATGATCGAAGGTCGTTTTCATGTCCGATGTCTTCAGATCAAGTCCTTCGTTGCTTTATGACCGACTGGACTTTGTTACCGAGACATTTCCTGGACTTTAGACTTCATTTCCTGTTTCCTCCGGTTCAGGTTTCAGGTCACGACTCAGGACTTGTTGCTCAACGTTTGACACGTTGGATTTGACCTGCGGATGTTATAGAAAGTCCACAACAGTCCCTGGTCTCACTGGTCTCGTCAGTTAAAGTCTACGCAGCCTGACTTGGTACTTTACTTCTTTGGTACTTTAGTTTCCTCCAGATGTTTCCTTGACCTGCGAACGACAAGATTTGAGGTTTCAGCTCGGTCTGGTCGGGTGTTTCTGGTCTTCATGAAGGATCTGGGTGAATCTTGACGGTGGTACAAACAAACGTGACGAAACGGGGCCGAGGCCTCGGCTGTTCTCCAGACTGCTGGGTAACGGGTTCCTGTTCCTGTTACGACTGGCGGACCGAGGCGTTAACTCAGTTCCTGTTACGCCTGACGGACCGAGGCGTTAACTCGGTTCCTGTTACGCCTGGCGGACCGAGGCGTTAACTCGGTTCCTGTTACGACTGGCGGACCGAGGCGTTAACTCGGTTCCTGTTCCTGTTACGCCTGGCGGACCGAGGCGTTAACTCGGTTCCTGTTACGACTGACGGACCGAGGCGTTAACTCGGTTCCTGTTCCTGTTACGCCTGGCGGACCGAGGCGTTAACTCGGTTCCTGTTACGACTGGCGGACCGAGGCGTTAACTCGGTTCCTGTTCCTGTTACGCCTGGCGGACCGAGGCGTTAACTCGGTTCCTGTTCCTGCAGGCTCCGCTGTCTTCGGCCTTCCTGCTCGGTGTGGTCCCGGTGTTCGAGCCCCTGACGGGAGACGGAGGAATCTTCGGACCCTGGTCCCTGCCGGCTCTGGTCAGACCCGCCACTCGGCCTCGGTTCCGGCGCCGGCTGCCGGACCGGTTGGGTAACGTGTCGTCCTCTACTCTAGTTGACCGTCCTGCTGTCCGGCCTGGTGGCGTTCCTGGTCAACCTGTCCATCTACTGGATCATTGGAAACACCTCGGCCGTCACGTATCCTGTCCCTGCGGTCCAACCAGACCGTCTTCCTGGTTCCTGAGCCGGTTCTAGAGTTGTTCTCTTGACTCCATTTGCAGCTACAACATGTTTGGTCATTTTAAGTTCTGCATCACTCTGATTGGAGGGTACCTGCTCTTCCACGACCCGCTGTCCCTCAACCAGGTGAGTCTCGGTGATGGACCCTACTAACTCCTCCCCAACAGTCCTGCTTCTTCTGAATCCTGAACCCTGTCCCCCTCTGAACCCTGTCCCGTGTCCCCGTCTGAACCCTGTCCCGTGTCCCCCTCTGAATCCGGTCCCATGTCCCCCTCAGGCCTTGGGGATCCTCTGCACCCTGGTAGGGATCCTGTCCTACACCCACTTCAAGCTGGCGGAGCAGGAGGAGAGCAAGAGTCGCCTGGCTCAGAGACCGTAGGACTGTGGACCGGACCGGACCGAGGACCATTAGGGGTCCGGTCCACCCAGACTCGGTCCCCACCAGTGTCGCCGGGTGAAGAAACGTCTTTCTATATTTTTGTACATTTCTATGACAAGTATTTTTGTAGGAAGGATTGTCCTCAGATCCCTGAAGCTCCGGTCGTGGGACCGGATCCACGGCCCAGGACACCGGCAGGACTGCAGGGCAAACCTCAGTCCCGCCGGCTCCCAGGAGACGGACGTCTTGTGGACGGGGGACGTGTCCACCGGCCTGACGGCTTCCTGACACGTCAAACCGAAACGCCGCTTCTCGTTTCCCGTTTGTGAAAGTCAAACATTAAAGACGTTTTGGACCCTCCAGACCTGCAGTGGTTCTTCTTCCTCCACAGACTCTTGAGGTCCGACGCCCGCAGACGGCGAGCGGCGGAAACGCTTCACCACGTCGCCAATCCACATCGGGCTGACGCAGATGTTTTCCACGCCGTCGGTCAAGATGTTTTCCTTTCAACGTCTTTAGATAAAAGCAAACCTAAAACGCTTTGAAGCTCAAGCTCTCCAGTCTGATTGGCCCGATCCTACTTTGTACCACTAGGGGGTGCAGTGAGTCGTTTCCTGTTCAGCAGCTTGTGACCAAGTTCTCGATTAAACTCTGATCAGGAAACGGACCGACGCCCCCGGTGTCCTAAAATACACTGTCACTTTGTGTGACGACACTAAACAACACCAGCAGTGTCCTGGGGGGCGTGGCCACGGCGCTCAGACTGCAAACTGCAGGTTTTCATCATCTCACCGAACCCGAGAGACAACAGGCCTCCTGTCCAAGTCCTGGACACACACACACACACACACACACACACACACACACACACAGGCTCTGTGCAGCAGCAGAGAGGAAAAAGTGTCTAAATGAAGAAGTGAAGGTTGTAAAACCTTCCGTCTCTCGGGAACGAAGGAAAGCAGCTTGTTTCCTCTGAAGGTCCAGTTTGAGCCTCTGAGGCTGGACGTCCAGCAGCTGGAGCCTCGACACCAGAACCTCAGTAGAAAACCCTCTGCGCTCCAGTCGTCACACACTCTGCAGTCAAACACGTCACCTGTGACTTGGTGACCATTTGAAATCGTCTTCGCCCTTTTTCTGAGCTTTCAATGAGATGGTCATGATTTCTAGTGAGAGTTGAGAGGAAGTGGAAACCCTGGGAGCCTCACGTGATCTTTGACCTTTCCTTGTAATTCATAATCTCGTTTGTCGGATTGATGTGTCGATATTGAAAATTTATTCAAATGTTGTTTTTCCAGGCAAATTAAAACAATAAATAGATATTTATTTAATTAGCCAACATAGTCTAATATATATATATATATATATAATATATGCTGGAAAAAAGTGTTCTACATTCGAATTTATTATAAAAAAATAACATTATTAAATTATTTGGGGTGATTGTGACTCAGTGGAAGAGTCAGTTGTCCATTAACCGACTTGTTGATGGTTCAAACCCCACTACGTCGTTGTGTCCTTGGGCAAGGCACTTTTCCACCTGAACGTTGGCGGTGGTCAGAAGGGGCGTTTGGCGCGAAATATCAGCCACGCCCCTTTCAGCGGCCGCCGCAGGGGGCCTCTGTTCGGGCCTCGAGTCGGCCTGAAAAATATTATTATTGTTATTATAATTATTATTATTGTTATCATTGTTATCATCATTATTATTATTGTTATTATTTCTGGAAAGAAAAATGCAAAAAATTACGAAAAGTATTTCTGGAAAAAAATACAGTGTGGAAAAGATTGTGCTGAATTTTATTTAAACATTTGAAGAATCTGCTACAAAATGCTTAAAATTTCAGTTGAAAAATAATGAGGGAGACGATTTGCAAATAAAAATTAATGTGAAACCCAATTTATTCAGATTTTCTTCTCGATTTTGTATTAAATACTGTAACGTTCGCAAAAGTAATTCGCCGGGTTTTTTATGATTTCCGATTTCTTTAATAATACTGGAGCGTTTTATTAGATCATTATTATAAAGAAAAGTAGAGAAGTCGATTAAACACCGTGATAAACGGTAGAAGCTTCACTCGTCGCCTGGGGATGATGATTTTAGTCGGGCATGTTGCGGGGCAGCCCCACCACGGGGTCCTGGAGACACGGAAGCAGACGCTACATGTAGCAGGTAAAGCTCCACAATTCACACCGAATATTAACGTTTATCACTGAGTATTATTGAGCCTTGTACGGTCGGTTCCACCGCGACCGCCTGCGACGTCCCGTCGAAACCGTTTGTTCGCGTGCGTTTCTTTCCAGTGGCGCACTTAAAGGCTAATGCTAACTGCTAGCAGCGCTAATGCTAACTGCTAGAAGGGCCAAAGCTAATGTTGTTTCCGTTTGTCAAACCGTTAAACTTCACGACTCCGAGAATCTCCTGCTGCTGCGAACTGACGGCTCGTCGCTGTGACCCGGGTCAGAACTGACGGCTCGTCGCTGTGACCCGGGTCAGAACTGACGGCTCGTCGCTGTGACCCGGGTCAGAACTGACGGCTCTAACCGGGTCAGAACTGACGGCTCGTCGCTGTGACCCGGGTCAGAACTGACGGCTCTTACCGGGTCAGCGGGACTTTAGGGTCCGACGTGGAGCAGCAGTAAACAATCTGCATCACAACAACATGTTAATAAACAAACTGCTGCATCACAACACGTTAATAAACAGTAAACAAACTGTTAATAAACAGTAAACAAACTGCTGGATCATCGATCATTTGTCCTTTTGAAGAAGTTTTTTAAAAGACGAGTCTTAAATGTGTTGATGCATGTTTACATGGTTAACTTTGTTTTTCTTCACATATTCTACCTCCACCTCCTCCACCCTGGTGCTCCTCCACCCTGGTGCTCCTCCACCCTGCAGCATGCCTGCTGAACACCAGCGCTCAGTAAATATGGAAGAGAAAGACGGTGGTTTGAGCGGGAAGGAGAAGGAGAAGGAGAAGGAGGTGGAGAGACGAGCTGCGCCTCCTCGTGACAAACCTAAAGACCAGGAGGTGAAGATGAGTGGCAAAAAAGATGGAGGAGCAGTCGGAGGAGCAGTCGTCGGAGGAGGAGGAGGGGGAGCAGGAGGAGGAGGAGGGGGCGGAGCAGGAGGAGGAGGGGGAGCAGGAGGAGGAGGAGGGGGAGTAGGCAGCAAGGAGGAAAAGAGGAAGCGCCTGGAGGAGGAGAAGAAGAAGAAGGACGAGAAGGAGCGGCGAAAGAAAGAGGAGGAGAAGCAGAAAGAGGAGGAAGAGCTGAAGAAGAAGGAGGAGGAGGACAAGAGACGGCAGGAGGAGGAGGAGAAGAAGGTTCAGGAAGAGGAGGCCAAACGTCAACGGGAGGAGGAGGCCGCTCTGCTGAAGTGAGTGAACTACATGCTCTGTAATCTGGATTAGAGGGGAAGATGCTCTGTAATCTGGATTAGAGGAGGAAGAGGCTCTATAATCTGGATTAGAGGGGAAGATGCTCTATAATCTGGTGTTAGAGGAGGAAGAGGCTCTATAATCTGGATTAGAGGGGAAGATGCTCTATAATCTGGATTTGAGGAGGAAGATGCTCTACAATCTGGTGTTAGAGGAGGAATGTGCTCTGTAATCTGGATTAGAGGGGAAGATGCTCTGTCATCTGGATTAGAGGGGAAGATGCTCTGTAATCTGGATTAGAGGAGGAAGATGCTCTATAATCTGGATTAGAGGGGAAGATGCTCTATAATCTGGTGTTAGAGGAGGAAGATGCTCTGTAATCTGGATTAGAGGGGAAGATGCTCTATAATCTGGTGTTAGAGGAGGAAGATGCTCTGTAATCTGGATTAGAGGAGGAAGATGCTCTATAATCTGGATTAGAGGGGAAGATGCTCTATAATCTGGTGTTAGAGGAGGAAGATGCTCTGTAATCTGGATTAGAGGAGGAAGATGCTCTATAATCTGGATTTGAGGAGGAAGATGCTCTACAATCTGGTGTTAGAGGAGGAAGAGGCTCTATAATCTGGTGTTAGAGGAGGAAGATGCTCTATAATCTGGATTAGGGGATTAAACTGCTCCTGTTCTGCAGGGAGAAGGAGGAGTATAATCTGGATTAGGGGGGGTTAACCCGCCCCTGTGTTGTCCAGGGAGAAGGAGGAGGAGTATAATCTGGATTATAACCCGCCCCTGTGTTGAGAAGGAGGAGGAGTATAATCTGGATTATAGCCCGCCCCTGTGTTGAGAAGGAGGAGGAGTATAATCTGGATTATAGCCCGCCCCTGTGTTGAGAAGGAGGAGGAGTATAATCTGGATTATAACCCGCCCCTGTGTTGAGAAGGAGGAGGAGTATAATCTGGTTGTAACCCGCCCCTGTGTTGTCCAGGGAGAAGGAGGAGGCGCAGCAGCTCCACCAGGAGGCGTGGGAGCGCCACCACAGCAGGAAGGAGCTGCGCAGCCTGAACCAGCGGGCGCAGGAGGCGCGTCCGGAGGAGGCGTTCTTCAGCCGGCTGGACTCCAGCCTGAAGAAGAACACGGCCTTCGTGAAGAAGCTGCGCACGCTGACGGAGCAGCAGCGCGACGCGCTGTCGCACGACTTCGCCTCGCTCAACCTCAGCAAGTACATCGGCGAGGCGGTGGCGGCGCTGGTGGAGGCCAAGCCCAAGATCTCCGACGTGGGCTGCGCCGTGCACCTCTGCTCGCTGTTCCACCGCCGCTACGCCGAGTTCGCGCCGCTGCTGCTGCAGGCCTGGAAGCGGCACTTCGAGGCGCGGCGCGAGGACAAGGCGCCCAACGTCAGCAAGCTGCGCACCGACCTGCGCTTCATCGCCGAGCTGACGGCGGCCGGCCTGTTCACCGACCGCGAGGGCCTGTCGCTGCTGTACGAGCAGCTGAAGAGCATCACCGGCGCCGACCGCGACTCGCACACCCACGTGTCCGTGGTCATCAGCTTCTGCAGGCACTGCGGCGACGACGTGGCGGGGCTGCTGCCGCGCCGCGTCAAGCTGGCCGCGCAGCGCTGGGGCCTTGCCTTCCCGCCCAGCGAGATCATCAGCGGGGAGAAGCAGCAGCCCTTCCAGAACCTACTGAGGGAATACTTCACCTCCCTCACCAAGCACCTGAAGAAGGACCACCGCGAGCTGCAGAACATCGAGAGGCAGAACAGGTACACACACATATATATATATGTTATATATGTTATATATGTACTGTATAGAACATCAAGAGGCAGAACAGGTACACACACATACATATATATATGTTATATATGTACTATATAGAAGGACCACCGCGAGCTGCAGAACATCGAGAGGCAGAACAGGTACACACACATACATATATATATATATGTTATATATGTACTGTATAGAACATCAAGAGGCAGAACAGGTACACACACATATATATGTATATGTTATATATGTACTATATAGAAGGACCACCGCGAGCTGCAGAACATCGAGAGGCAGAACAGGTACACACACACATATATATATATGTTATATATGTACTGTATAGAACATCAAGAGGCAGAACAGGTACACACACATATATATATATATGTTATATATGTACTATATAGAACATCAAGAGGCAGAACCGGTACACACACATATATATGTACTATATGTACTATATAGAAGGACCACCGCGAGCTGCAGAACATCGAGAGGCAGAACAGGTACACACACATACATATATATATGTTATATATGTACTGTATAGAACATCAAGAGGCAGAACAGGTACACACACATATATATATATATGTTATATATGTACTATATAGAAGGACCACCGCGAGGCAGAACAGGTACGCTCTCACATAGATAGATACTCTCATGGGTATGTACTGCTGCATATATATATATACTCTCACATATATACATCTACTCCTGCACATATATATACTCTCATATATACATCTACTCATGCAAATATACTCACATATGTGCAAACATATTAACATGTAGCCTGATGTTTGTGTACATAAACAGTGTGTATATATGTAAATATATATTTGTGTACCTGTTGAAGCTGTGTTTAAGTACAAACCTGTATTTGTCTGAATTCTACATGTTGATTTCACTTTAAGAAGGGAAGTTTGGAGCTGTGAGGACAGGTGGAGGACAGGTGGAGGACAGGTGGAGGACAGGAGGACGACTGGTGGAGAACAGGTGCAGGACAGGAGGACCCGTTGGCCCAGTGGAGACAGAGACAGGAGGACAGGAGGACCCATTGGCCCAGTGGGGACAGAGACAGGAGGACAGGAGGACCCATTGGCCCAGTGGGGACAGAGACAGGAGGACAGGAGGACCCATTGGCCCAGTGGGGACAGAGACAGGAGGACAGGAGGACCCGCTGGTCCAGTGGGGACAGAGACAGGAGGACAGGAGGACCCGCTGGTCCAGTGGGGACAGAGACAGGTGGTGGACAGATGTTGGCCAGTAGGACAGGAGGACACTGTCCAGTGGAGACAGCTTCCCCTGTGTGTCCAGGAGGACAGGTAGAGGACAGACAGGTGACAGAGGACAGGTAGAGGACAGACAGATGACAGAGGACATGTCCCTCTGTCTCCAGGAGGATCCTCCACTCTAAAGGAGAACTGAGTGAGGAGCGTCACAAGCAGTATGAGGAGGCGGCTACATGCTACCAGAAGCTGCTAGCTAACAGCCAGACGCTGGGGGACCTGCTGGACGAGAACCTGCCGGAGCTCCCGCAGGACAAGACCGTCCAGGAGGGTGAGTGTCTGTCTCTGTCTGTCTCTGTCTCTGTCTCTGTCTCTGTGTGAGAACCTGCCGGAGCTCCCGCAGGACAAGACTGTCCAGGAGGGTGGGTCTCTGTCTCTGTCTGTCTCTGTCTCTGTCTGTCTGTCTGTCTCTGTCTGTCTGTGTCTGTGTGTGTGTGTGTGTGAGGTGCATCCATGAACTGCTCCTACTACAACCACCAGTACTACTAGTACTATTCATGTTATTGCCATTATGACTATTACTACTATTGTTACTACTATTGTTACTACTATTGTTACTACTATTGTTACTACTATTACTACTACTATTACTACTATTACTGCTATTATTACTACTACTATTACTATTATTACTACTATTACTACTACTATTGTTACTACTATTACTACTACTATTATTACTACTATTGTTACTACTATTACTACGACTATTGTTACTACTATTATTACTACTATTGTTACTACTATTACTACGACTATTTCTACTACTATTGTTACTACTATTATTACTACTATTATTACTACTATTGTTACTACTATTGTTACTACTACTATTACTACTATTATTACTACTATTGTTACTACTATTGTTACTACTATTACTACTATTGTTACTACTACTATTACTACTATTGTTACTACTATTATTACTACTATTGTTACTACTATTGTTACTACTACTATTACTACTATTGTTACTACTATTATTACTACTATTGTTACTACTATTGTTACTACTATTACTACTACTATTGTTACTACTATTACTACGACTATTACTACTACTATTGTTACTACTATTACTACGACTATTTCTACGACTATTGTTACTACTATTGTTACTACTATTGTTACTACTACTATTACTACTATTGTTACTACTATTATTACTACTATTGTTACTACTATTGTTACTACTATTACTACTACTATTGTTACTACTATTACTACGACTATTACTACTACTATTGTTACTACTATTACTACGACTATTTCTACTACTATTGTTACTACTATTGTTACTACTAGTATTACTACCAGTAACGAGCACTGCCCCCCAGAACACGGTCCCGGTATCGATATCTTCACCCCTGGTAAAGCGGGGGACTTCGACCTGGAAGGAGGGATCTGGGAGGACGAGGACGCCAGGAACTTCTACGAGAACCTGGTGGACCTGAAGGCCTTTGTCCCCGCAATCCTCTTCAAGGACAACCAGGCCCGGGACGAGCCCCGAGGTGAGGAGGAGCAGGAGGAGGGGGGGGGGAGGGGGAGGGGGAGGAGGAGGAGGAGGAGGAGGTGCTGAGGAGGTGCTGTGGCTGCAGACAGCAGGGAGGGGAAGGAGTCCAGCACCAGTGAGGACCTGGACCTGGACCTGGAGGCCCTGGACATCACTGATGAGCCGCTGGAGCTGGAGGGACAGGAGGACGGGGACAACGAGGAGCTGGCCAAGAAGCTGCTGGACGAGCAGGGTGAGGAGGACGGGGGACGGGGGACGGGGGGGGACGGGGGGACAGGACTGTGTCACTCAGGACTGTGTCTGTCCAGAACAAGAGGACGAGGAGGCGAATACTGGGTCTCACCTCAAACTCATCGTGGACGCCTTCGTCCAACAGCTGCCCAACTGTGTCAACAGGGACCTCATAGACAAGGTGTGTGTGTGTGTGTGTGTGTGTGTGTGTGTGTGTCCTCACTGAACACGTCGCCCCCTACAGGCAGCCATGGATTTCTGCATGAACATGAACACCAAGTCCAACCGGAGGAAGCTGGTCAGAGCTCTGTTCACCGTGCCCAGGCAGAGGTACACACACACACACACACACACACACACACACACACACACACACACACACACACACACACACACACACACACACAGGGCTCCAGCAGGGGGCGCTGTGGTTGTGACACACTGTGTGCAGGTTGGACCTCCTGCCGTTCTACTCCCGCCTGGTGGCCACGCTGCATCCCTGCATGGCCGACGTGGCTGAAGACCTCTGCTCCATGCTGAAGGGGGACTTCAGGTTCCATGTGAGGGGGGGGGGGGATGATGATGATGATGAGAGGAGAGGATGATGATGATGAGAGGATGATGATGATGATGAGAGGAGAGGATGATGATGATGAGAGGATGATGAGAGGAGAGGAGGATGATGATGAGAGGAGAGGAGGATGATGATGAGAGGAGAGGAGGATGATGATGAGATGATGATGATGAGAGTATGATGAGAGGAGAGGATGATGATGATGAGAGGAGAGGATGATGAGAGGAGAGGAGGATGATGATGAGAGGAGAGGAGGATGATGATGAGAGGAGAAGAGGATGATGATGAGAGGAGAGGATGATGATGATGAGAGGAGAGGATGATGAGAGGAGAGGATGAGAGGAGAGGATGATGATGAGAGGAGAGGATGATGAGAGGAGAGGAGAGGATGAGAGGAGAGGATGATGATGATGATGAGAGGAGAGGATGATGATGATGAGAGGAGAGGATGATGAGAGGAGAGGATGATGATGATGAGAGGAGAGGATGATGATGATGAGAGGAGATGAGAGGATGAGACTGTGTGTGTCCAGATGAGGAAGAAGGACCAGATCAACATTGAGACGAAGAACAACGGTGAGGTTCATCGGGGAGCTGGCCAAGTTCAAGATGTTCTGTAAGACCGACACCCTGCACTGCCTCAAGGTGAGGCTCCACCCTCTACACCCTCTACACCCTCTGGAGCATCTACACCCTCTACACCCTGCTCTACACCCTCTCCTCTCTCCTCCCTCTCCTCTCTCCTCCCTCTCCTCCCTCCACCCTCCTCCCTCCACCCTCTCCTCTCTCCTCCCTCCCCTCCCTCTCCACCCTATCCTCCCTCTCCTCTCTCCTCCCTCTCCTCTCTCCTCCCTCTCCTCTCTCCACCCTCTCCTCCCTCTCCTCTCTCCTCCCTCTCCTCTCTCCACCCTCCCCTCCCTCCCTCTCCTCTCTCCTCCCTCTCCTCCCTCCACCCTCCTCCCTCCACCCTCTCCTCTCTCCTCCCTCCCCTCCTCTCCACCCTATCCTCCCTCTCCTCTCTCCTCCCTCTCCTCTCTCCACCCTCTCCACCCTCTCCTCTCTCCTCTCTCCTCCCTCTCTCCTCTCTCCTCCCTCTCCACTCTCTCCTCTCTCCTCCTCTCCTCTCTCCACCCTCTCCACCCTCTCCTCTCTCCTCTCTCCTCCCTCTCTCCTCTCTCCTCCCTCTCCACTCTCTCCTCCCTCTCCTCTCTCCTCCCTCTCCTCTCTCCTCCCTCTCCACTCTCTCCTCCCTCTCCTCTCTCCTCCCTCTCCTCTCTCCTTCCTCCCCACCCTCTCCTCTCTCCTCCCTCCACCCTCCCCTCCCTCTCCTCTCCTCTCTCCACCCTCTCCACCCTCCACCCTCTCCACCCTCCCCACCCTCCTCCCTCCTCCCTCCTCCAGATGTTGCTGTCTGACTTCACGCACCACCACATCGAGATGGCCTGCACCCTGCTGGAGACGTGTGGACGCTTCCTGTTCAGGTCCCCGGAGTCTCACCTGAGGACCAGCGTCCTGCTGGTCAGTGACCTCCGCCCTCCGCTCCACCCGCTCCACCCGCCGCCCCGCTCCGCGCCCCTCATGTGGATGCGTGTCGTTGAACTCCAGGAGCAGATGATGCGTAAGAAGCAGGCGCAGCACCTGGACGCCCGCTACGTCACCATGGTGGAGAACGCCTACTACTACTGCAACCCCCCGCCCGTGGAGAAGGCGGTGAAGAAGAAGCGGCCCCCCCTGCAGGAGTACATCCGCAAGCTGCTGTACAAGGACCTGTCCAAGGTGACCACGGAGAAGGTGCTGCGCCAGATGAGGAAGCTGCCCTGGCAGGAGGCGGAGGTGAAGAGCTTCCTCATCTGCTGCATGGTCAACATCTGGAACGTCAAGTACAACAGCATCCACTGTGTGGCCAACCTGCTGGCCGGCCTGGTGGCCCACCAGGAGGACGTGGGGGTGCACGTGGTGGACGGCGTGCTGGAGGACATCCGGCTGGGCATGGAGGTGAGGGGGGGGGGGGGAGGACAGAGTGTTTAGGGGTAAGGGTGTTCAGGGGGAACCGATGGCACCCCCCACATGACGGTAGAACCAGCCATAAGAACCCTATTCCCCCCCCTATGGTAGAACCAGCCATAACAACCCTCGTCTCCCCCCGACAGTAGAACCAGCCCTGAGAACCCTTGTCTCCCCCCCCCCCGACAGTAGAACCAGCCCTGAGAACCCTTGTCTCCCCCCCCCCCCCGACAGTAGAACCAGCCCTGAGAACCCTTGTCTCCCCCCCCCCCCCGACAGTAGAACCAGCCCTGAGAACCCTTGTCCCCCCCCCTGACAGTAGAACCAGCCATAAGAACCCTTGTCCCCCCCCCCCTGACAGTAGAACCAGCCATAAGAACCCTTGTCTCCCCCCCCCCTGACAGTAGAACCAGCCATAAGAACCCTTGTCCCCCCCCCCCTGACAGTAGAACCAGCCATAAGAACCCTTGTCCCCCCCCCCCCTGACAGTAGAACCAGCCATAAGAACCCTTGTCCCCCCCCCCCCCTGACAGTAGAACCAGCCCTGAGAACCCTTGTCCCCGCCCTGACAGTAGAACCAGCCCTGAGAACCCTTGTCTCCCCCCCCCCCCGACAGTAGAACCAGCCCTGAGAACCCTTGTCCCCCCCCCTGACAGTAGAACCAGCCATAAGAACCCTTGCCCCCCCCCCCCCTGACAGTAGAACCAGCCATAAGAACCCTTGTCCCCCCCCCCCTGACAGTAGAACCAGCCATAAGAACCCTTGTCCCCCCCCCCCTGACAGTAGAACCAGCCATAAGAACCCTTGTCCCCCCCCCCCCTGACAGTAGAACCAGCCATAAGAACCCTTGTCCCCCCCCCCCCTGACAGTAGAACCAGCCATAAGAACCCTTGTCCCCCCCCCCCCTGACAGTAGAACCAGCCATAAGAACCCTTGTCCCCCCCCCCCCCCTGACAGTAGAACCAGCCATAAGAACCCTTGTCCCCGCCCTGACAGTAGAACCAGCCCTGAGAACCCTTGTCCCCCCCCTGACAGTAGAACCAGCCCTGAGAACCCATGTCCCCCCCCCCCCTGACAGTAGAACCAGCCCTGAGAACCCTTGTCCCCCCCCCCCCAGGTGAACCAGCCCAAGTTCAACCAGCGGAGGATCAGCAGTGGGAAGTTCCTAGGAGAACTGTACAACTACCGCATGGTGGAGTCGGCCGTGATCTTCCGCACCCTGTTCTCCTTCATCTCCTTCGGGGTGAACCAGGACGGCAGCGCCGGGCCCCTGGACCCCCCCGACCACCTGTTCCGCATCCGGCTGGTCTGCACCCTGCTGGACACCTGTGGACAGTACTTCGACCGCGGCTCCAGCAAGAGGAAGCTGGACTGCTTCCTCATCTACTTCCAGGTGGGTCAAAGGTCAAAGGTCACTCTCACACCTCGCCCTACTCCAGGAGGTCAAAGGTCACAGTCACTGTCGCCCTCCTCCCTGGTCGGTGACTCACCTGGTCGCCCCCCCCCCAATTTGAGAAGCACTGCTTTAATGCAACATGAAAACAAGTTCCACTGAAACTAAGTATTTTACATTATTTTGACTTTCTAATGTCAAAGTTTATAACTTTATGGTTCAGGAACAGTTGATGTATTGCTGCCTGTGGCCCCCCCTGGAGGCCCCTGTGCTAACCTGCCTGTGCCCCCCCCCCCGTGCTAACCTGCCTGTGGCCCCCAGCGCTACATCTGGTGGAAGAAGAGCCTGGAGGTGTGGACGGGGGAGCAGAAGTTCCCCATCGACATCGACTACATGATCAGTGACACGCTGGAGCTGCTGAGGCCCAAGATGAGGCCCAGCCTGTCCCTGGAGGAGGCCACCAGGCAGGTCCTGGACCTGGAGCGGGAGGTGCTGGTCAAGCTGGGTAGGTGCTGGAGCCCCCCCCGGGGGGGTAGGCCCCCCCCCCCCCCCCCCCCCCCCCACCCGGCGGGGTAGGCCCCGCCCCCCGCCTGAGGCGGCGTCTGTCCGGTGTGTCAGTGATCGTCAGCGTTGAGGCGGCTGGTTGGACGGGTGGAGCCTCATTCCTCCGTGAGGTGGAGGGAGGGGTGGAGGGAGGGGGGGGGTGGAGGCACATCGCTGCTCCATGAGTCACTGACACACACACACACACACACACACACACACACACACACACACACACACACACACACACACACACACACACATTTCTGGAAGAACTGGTGGTTTTCTGGAAACAGTCCAGTTCTGTGATGTCATCATGAATCATTCTGAATGAGAACCATGAGGTTACTGAGGTTCTTTATTCTGTTACTGAGGTTCTTTATTCTGTTACTGAGGTTCTTTATTCTGTTGCTGAGGTTCTGTTACTGAGGTTCTTTGTTCTGTTTACTGAGGTTCTTTGTTCTGTTTACTGAGGTTCTTTGTTCTGTTTACTGAGGTTCTGTTACTGAGGTTCTTTGTTCTGTTTACTGAGGTTCTTTGTTCTGTTACTGAGGTTCTGTTACTGAGGTTCTTTGTTCTGTTTACTGAGGTTCTGTTACTGAGGTTCTTTGTTCTGTTTACTGAGGTTCTTTGTTCTGTTACTGAGGTTCTGTTACTGAGGTTCTTTGTTCTGTTTACTGAGGTTCTTTGTTCTGTTGCTGAGGTTCTGT
>NC_137671.1:433138-463793 GCF_963422515.1 Blennius ocellaris
AGGCTCTGGACAAGATGATGCTGGAGAACCTGCAGGTAGGACGGCTGCATTAGCCTGCTAGCATCAGTCGCTTAGTATTAGCCTGCTAGCATTAGCCTGCTAGCATCAGTCGGTTAGTATTAGCCTGCTAGCATTAGCCTGCTAGCATCAGTCGGTTAGTATTAGCCTGCTAGCATTAGCCTGCCAGCATTAGCCTGCCAGCATCAGTCAGTTAGTATTAGCCTGCTAGCATTAGCCTGCCAGCAATAGCCTGCTAGCATCAGTCGGTTAGTATTAGCCTGTAGCATTAGCCTGCCAGCATCAGTCAGTTAGTATTAGCCTGCTAGCATTAGCCTGCCAGCAATAGCCTGCTAGCATCAGTCGGTTAGTATAGCCTGCTAGCATTAGCCTGCCAGCATCAGTCAGTTAGTATTAGCCTGCCAGCATTAGCCTGCCAGCATCAGTCAGTTAGTATTAGCCTGCTAGCATTAGCCTGCCAGCAATAGCCTGCTAGCATCAGTCGGTTAGTATTAGCCTGCTAGCATTAGCCTGCCAGCATTAGCCTGCCAGCATTAGCCTGCCAGCATTAGCCTGCTAGCATCAGTCGGTTAGTATTAGCCTGCTAGCATTAGCCTGCTAGCATCAGTCGGTTAGTATTAGCCTGCCAGCAATAGCCTGCTAGCATCAGTCGGTTAGTATTAGCCTGCTAGCATTAGCCTGCCAGCATTAGCCTGCCAGCATCAGTCAGTTAGTATTAGCCTGCTAGCATCAGTCGGTTAGTATTAGCCTGCTAGCATTAGCCTGCTAGCATCAGTCGGTTAGTATTAGCCTGCCAGCAATAGCCTGCTAGCATCAGTCGGTTAGTATTATCCTGCTAGCATTAGCCTGCCAGCATTAGCCTGCCAGCATCAGTCAGTTAGTATTAGCCTGCTAGCGATTAGCCTGCCAGCAATAGCCTGCTAGCATCAGTCGGTTAGTATTAGCCTGTAGCATTAGCCTGCCAGCATCAGTCAGTTAGTATTAGCCTGCTAAGCATTAGCCTGCCAGCAATAGCCTGCTAGCATCAGTCGGTTAGTATTAGCCTGCTAGCATTAGCCTGCCAGCATCAGTCAGTTAGTATTAGCCTGCCAGCATTAGCCTGCCAGCATCAGTCAGTTAGTATTAGCCTGCTAGCATTAGCCTGCCAGCATCAGTCAGTTAGTATTAGCCTGCTAGCATCAGTCGGTTAGTATTAGCCTGCTAGCATTAGCCTGCTAGCATCAGTCGGTTAGTATTAGCCTGCCAGCAATAGCCTGCTAGCATCAGTCGGTTAGTATTAGCCTGCTAGCATTAGCCTGCCAGCATTAGCCTGCCAGCATCAGTCGGTTAGTATTAGCCTGCTAGCATTAGCCTGCTAGCATCAGTCGGTTAGTATTAGCCTGCTAGCATTAGCCAGTGCGTCCTGGTCCAGACTGAAGGTACTGTGCTCCGGCAGCAGCGCAGCGGGAGACGGTGAAGGTGCACCAGCTGGACGTAGCCATTCCTCTGCAGCTGAAGAGCCAGCTGAAGAAGGGGGGCGCCGTTCAGCCCAGCATGGAGGGGGGGGCCGACGTCTCCGACACCATGCAGTTCGTCATGCTGACCCGCAAAGGCAACAAGCAGCAGGTACTGGTCCTGGTCCTGGTCCTGGTCCAGGTCCTGGTCCTGGTCCTGGTCCAGGTCCTGGTCCTGGTCCTGGTCTCTATTTCCTGAATCGTCTCATAACATCAGATTAGTTTCTGCAGCTAAGAAACTAAGATACTGATTCTCAGTGTGACGGAATGTTGCTGAGTCCCTGAACGCACCGTGAGTGTGTGTGTGTGTGTGTGTGTGTGTGTGAGTGTGTGAGTGTGTGTGTGTGGTTTGGGGCCTCAGCTCCAGGGTGTGTCCACTCTGCCGTGTTTTAATGGAGCTACACAGGAGGCACTGTGTCCACTCTCACACACACACACACACACACACACACACACACACACACACACACACACACACACACACACACACACTCCCTCCAGGTGGACAGTGTTGGTCCTCCAGGACTTCAGGCTGCAGGTGGAGGTCTGAAGTTCCTCCGTCAGGACGAGAAGCTACATTTTCTTCATCCAGCTGTTCCGTCCAGCTGTTCTGTCCTCTGTCCCCAGTGGGTGTGACCCTCCCCCTGTCTGTCCTCTGTCCCCAGTATAAGATCCTGAACGTCCCCCTGTCTGTCCCCAGTATAAGATCCTGAACGTCCCCCTGTCTGTCCCCAGTATAAGATCCTGAACGTCCCCCTGTCTGTCCCCAGTATAAGATCCTGAACGTCCCCCTGTCTGTCCCCAGTATAAGATCCTGAATGTCCCCCTGTCTGTCCCCAGTATAAGATCCTGAACGTCCCCCTGTCCGTCCCCAGTATAAGATCCTGAACGTCCCCCTGTCTGTCCCCAGTATAAGATCCTGAATGTCCCCCTGTCTGTCCCCAGTATAAGATCCTGAATGTCCCCCTGTCTGTCCCCAGTATAAGATCCTGAACGTCCCCCTGTCTGTCCCCAGTATAAGATCCTGAATGTCCCCCTGTCCTCTGTCCCCAGTATAAGATCCTGAACGTCCCCCTGTCTGTCCCCAGTATAAGATCCTGAACGTCCCCCTGTCCTCTGTCCCCAGTATAAGATCCTGAACGTCCCCTGTCCTCTGTCCCCAGTATAAGATCCTGAACGTCCCCCTGTCCTCTGTCCCCAGTATAAGATCCTGAACGTCCCCCTGTCCTCTGTCCCCAGTATAAGATCCTGAACGTCCTCCTGTCTGTCCCCAGTATAAGATCCTGAACGTCCCCCTGTCTGTCCCCAGTATAAGATCCTGAACGTCCCCTGAACGTCCCCCTGTCCTCTGTCCCCAGTATAAGATCCTGAACGTCCCCCTGTCTGTCCCCAGTATAAGATCCTGAACGTCCCCCTGTCCTCTGTCCCCAGTATAAGATCCTGAACGTCCCCCTGTCTGTCCCCAGTATAAGATCCTGAACGTCCCCCTGTCCTCTGTCCCCAGTATAAGATCCTGAACGTCCCCCTGTCCTCTGTCCCCAGTATAAGATCCTGAACGTCCCCCTGTCTGTCCCCAGTATAAGATCCTGAACGTCCCCCTGTCCTCTGTCCCCAGTATAAGATCCTGAACGTCCCCCTGTCTGTCCCCAGTATAAGATCCTGAACGTCCCCCTGTCCTCTGTCCCCAGTATAAGATCCTGAACGTCCCCCTGTCCTCTGTCCCCAGTATAAGATCCTGAACGTCCCCCTGTCTGTCCCCAGTATAAGATCCTGAACGTCCCCCTGTCTGTCCCCAGTATAAGATCCTGAACGTCCCCCTGTCTGTCCCCAGTATAAGATCCTGAACGTCCCCCTGTCTGTCCCCAGTATAAGATCCTGAACGTCCCCCTGTCCTCTGTCCCCAGTATAAGATCCTGAACGTCCCCCTGTCCTCCCACCTGGCTGCGAACCACTTCAACCAGCAGCAGGCGGAGCAGGAAGAGAGGATGAGGATGAAGAAGCTGACGCTGGACATCAACGAGCGGCAGGAGCAGGAGGACTACCAGGGTACGTCCTCTACTGTCCTCTGGTGTCCTCTACTGTCCTCTGGTGTCTTCTACTGTCCTCTGGTGTCCTCTACTGTCCTCTGGTGTCTTCTACTGTCCTCTGGTGTCCTCTACTGTCCTCTGGTGTCCTCTACTGTCCTCTGGTGTCTTCTACTGTCCTCTGGTGTCCTCTACTGTCCTCTGGTGTCCTCTACTGTCCTCTAGTATCCTCTGGTGTCCTCTGGTGTCCTCTACTGTCCTCTGGTGTCTTCTACTGTCCTCTGGTGTCTTCTACTGTCCTCTGGTGTCTTCTACTATCCTCTGGTGTCTTCTACTGTCCTCTGGTGTCCTCTACTGTCCTCTGGTGTCTTCTACTGTCCTCTGGTGTCTTCTACTATCCTCTGGTGTCCTCTACTGTCCTCTGGTGTCTTCTACTGTCCTCTGGTGTCCTCTACTGTCCTCTGGTGTCTTCTACTGTCCTCTGGTGTCCTCTACTGTCCTCTGGTGTCCTCTGGTGTCTTCTACTGTCCTCTGGTGTCTTCTACTGTCCTCTGGTGTCCTCTACTGTCCTCTGGTGTCTTCTACTGTCCTCTGGTGTCCTCTGGTGTCCTCTACTGTCCTCTGGTGTCCTCTACTGTCCTCTGGTGTCCTCTACTGTCCTCTGGTGTCTTCTACTGTCCTCTGGTGTCCTCTGGTGTCCTCTACTGTCCTCTGGTGTCCTCTACTGTCCTCTGGTGTCCTCTACTGTCCTCTGGTGTCTTCTACTGTCCTCTGGTGTCCTCTACTGTCCTCTGGTGTCTTATACTGTCCTCTGGTGTCCTCTGGTGTCTTCTACTGTCCTCTGGTGTCCTCTACTGTCCTCCGGTGTCTTCTACTGTCCTCTGGTGTCTTCTACTGTCCTCTGGTGTCCTCTACTGTCCTCTGGTGTCCTCTGGTGTCTTCTACTGTCCTCTGGTGTCCTCTACTGTCCTCTGGTGTCTTCTACTGTCCTCTGGTGTCCTCTACTGTCCTCTGGTGTCCTCTGGTGTCTTCTACTGTCCTCTGGTGTCTTCTACTGTCCTCTGGTGTCCTCTACTGTTCTCTGGTGTTCTCCACTGTCCTCTGCTGTCCTCTGGTGTCTTCTACTGTCCTCTGGTGTCTTCTACTGTCCTCTGGTGTCCTCTACTGTCCTCTGGTGTTCTCCACTGTCCTCTGCTGTCCTCTGGTGTCTTCTACTGTCCTCTGGTGTCCTCTACTGTCCTCTGGTGTTCTCCACTGTCCTCTGCTGTCCTCTGCTGTCCTCTGTCCTCATGCTGGTCTGGTTCCAGAGATGATGCAGTCTCTGGCCCAGCGTCCGGCCCCGGCCAACACCAACCGGGAGAGACGGCCCCGGTACCAGCACCCCAAGGGGGCCCCCAACGCAGACCTGATCTTCAAGACCGGAGGAAGGTGAGGCGCCAAACGGCGGCAGACCCAGGGGGGTCAGGGGGTCTAGAAGATCCTGGGGGGTTGCTGGTCGGTTGCCGGTCGGTTGCCGGTCGGTTGCCGGTCGGTTGCCGGTCGGTTGCCGGTCCGTTGCCGGTCGGTTGCCGGTCGGTTGCCGGTCGGTTGCCGGTCGGTTGCCGGTCCGTTGCCGGTCCGTTGCCGGTCCGTTGCCGGTCCGTTGCCGGTCCGTTGCCGGTCAGTTGCCGGTCAGTTGCTGGTTGCCGGTCCGTTGCTGGTCAGTGTCTGCAGTGAGTCCTGTCGTCCTCCAGGAGACGCTGATGGAGTCCTGGGTCGGGGCTGAGCGAGCGAGAGCCTGAAGATCGGAAGGAAACGGTCGACGCCCAGCAAGCGAGTCCTCCGGACGCCCGCTGACCCCGCCCACAGGCGCCCGCTGACCCCGCCCACAGACCACCAGCTGGGGGAGGGGAGGAGCCGGGGTCAGAGGTCACACGGTGGCTCTCTTCTCTGTTTGGTCTGTTGCTGTCTGAGACGACGAACGAAGGAAAACCACAAGGAACCACAACCGGGAGGACGGGGGGGCGTGGCTGGGGGCGTGGCCAGACAGAAAGGGGCGGGGTCAGCTACCGCCGGCACGCCGGCGCCGGCGTAGAGAAAAACACCAGACGAGCAACAAGTATGACTTTAGCTAGTTCCTTTCTGGACCGGTGCGGCGGCCGCGCCGGCTGCTAGCAAGCGGGTGTGATGGCGGAAGAGGATTTCCTGGTTCTGGTGGAGGGACACGTCGGGTTTCACTCTGGTTTCACTCCGGTCCAGGTGTGGATGTGACTCTTCTCCTTTTCTGATTCAACGCTGTAATAAAAATGCTTGTTGACGTGAACGGCGGCACGAACTCTGCTTCCTGCATGTAGTTTGACACCAGCCTCACTGGGCGCTTCAGCAGATCAAAGCAAAGTGTTCCTCTGATGAAGCAGGTAGTTTGACACCAGCCTCACTGGGCGCTTCAGCAGATCAAAGCAAAGTGTTCCTCTGATGAAGCAGGTAGTTTGACACCAGCCTCACTGGGCGCTTCAGCAGATCAAAGCAAAGTGTTCCTCTGATGAAGCAGGTAGTTTGACACCAGCCTCACTGGGCGCTTCAGCAGATCAAAGCAAAGTGTTCCTCTGATGAAGCAGGTAGTTTGACACCAGCCTCGTCAGCAGACTGGCGGCTGTGTGACCTGGAATGTTGCTGGTTTACTTCTGTCCTTGTTCATTAAAACCGATTTGTCCAAAAGACAAAACGTCTCTGTGTTTTTGTTTACGCAGAAAAAACCGGAATCAACACGAGCCGCTGCTGTCCTTCACTGTAGTTTGTGTCCATTACTGTAGTTTGTCCATTACTGTAGTTTGTGTCATTACTGTAGTTTGTCCATTACTGTAGTTTGTGTCCATCACTGTAGTTTATGTCATTACTGTAGTTTGTCCATTACTGTAGTTTGTGTCCATTACTGTAGTTTGTCCATTACTGTAGTTTGTGTCCATCACTGTAGTTTATGTCCATCACTGTAGTTTATGTCATTACTGTAGTTTGTCCATTACTGTAGTTTATGTCATTACTGTAGTTTGTCCATTACTGTAGTTTATGTCATTACTGTAGTTTGTCCATTACTGTAGTTTATGTCATTACTGTAGTTTATGTCATTACTGTAGTTTGTCATCACTGTAGTTTGTGTCCAACAAAGGCTCGTCCACCTTCTCATCCAGTAATTTCCTGAGACTGCAGTTTGAAGCAAATAATGACGTGTGTAATTTGACACCAGCCTCAGTAGTTGGCTGCTGACATCATCAACCTGAACAGTCAGAAAAGCTTGAACTGGTTTTCCAGTGTAGGCGACTAATTGAGCGCGGTGTGTAATTTGACACCAGCCTCTGTCCTCGGTTGCTGTGGTTCCAGTCCAACAGCCCAAAACTTGTTTTTATCTGTGAAGCTGAAAGGAAATAAGTGGCTTCAGTTGGTAATTTGACACCAGCCTCATTGTTTTATCAACCTGTGGCTCCGCCTTCAGTGGACTGAACTCCGTCAGTGCTGATGACTTCTGTAATTTGACACCAGCCTCACCGTCACGACGACCCAGGAAGAAACCGAGACAAACATCACTTTTGTATTTTGTGTTTATTGAGCAACAGGAAGTTAAACGTTCGTCACCAGAATAAAGAATAAAGACGACTTTTCACCAAAGTTCCCGTTCAGCACATCTGAACTGGGACCCGGACCTAGACCCTGGTCCTGACCTAGACCCTGATCCTGACCGTGAGGACAGACCCTCAGGAAGTTCAAACGCCACAATAAAATGCTTCTGAGTGATTTATTTTGAAACCCAAAGAAACGACGTCACCGCGAAACATTTAAATCACATCTGAAGATTCTTGTTACTAAACTTTACCGTCGTATTCAGACGGTAGAAAGTCGCTAACTGAGTTAGCTTGGATGCTAACAGAGTTAGCTATGAGGTTAGCAGAACTTAGCAGAGCTTCTGGGCGAGTTTTAAATAATCAGTTATATAAACACAACGCCAACATGTTAGCGTCATGCTAACACGTAAGCATGACGCCAACATGTGAGCATGACGCTAACACGTGAGCATGACGCCAACACGTGAGCATGACGCCAACGCGTTAGCATGACGCTAACATGTGAGCATGACGCCAACATGTGAGCATGATGCTAACACGTAAGCATAACGCCAACATGTGAGCATGATGCTAACACGTGAGCATGACGCCAACGTGTGAGCATGACGCCAACGCGTGAGCATGATGCTAACACGTGAGCATGACGCCAACGCGTTAGCATGACGCAAACATGTGAGCATGACGCCAACACGTGAGCATGATGCCAACACGTGAGCATGACGCCAACGCGTTAGCATGACGCTAACACGTGAGCATGACGCTAACGCTGGTGTTAGCAACATTTTAGCAGCAAACTTGATGTTAGCGCTGGATACCAACGCCGTGTTTCCCAGCAGAAACACCCTGGAAACGTTCCACCAACGTTCTCCAGACCAACGTTCTCCAGTCCAACGTTCTCCAGACCAACGTTCTCCAGACCAACGTTCTCCAGTCCAACGTTCTCCAGACCAACGTTCTCCAGTCCAACATTCTCCAGACCAACGTTCTCCAGACCAACGTTCTCCAGACCAACGTTCTCCAGACCAAACCAGCTGAGCTCGTCTCAGTTTGTTGGAGCGACGAGTCGCTGCTTCAAATACTTCAAATACTGTAGCTGTACTACAGAGGACCGGAGTCGACTAAATATACTTCAAGTTACTGTAGGAGGACTACAGGGGCGGAGTCACCACACACACACACACACACACACACGCACGCACGCACGCACGCACGCACACACACGCACGCACGCACGCACGCACGCACGCACGCACGCACGCACGCACGCACGCACACACACACACACACACACACACACACACACACACACACACACGCGCGCGTCAAGTTCTCAGGCTGGACGGGATCTAGTTTCTGGGGTCTGGTGTTTGGAGTTTCACTGTGAAGACATGAAGACATGAAGAAGTGATGAAGAAGTGAAGAGGTGATGAAGTACCAGAGTCACCATACAAACTACCAGAGTCACTATACCCCCCCCCCCCTCCCCCCCCCCGGTACTGAAGGATAAAGAGTCTTTGTAACAAGAAAGTAGAACTTTGTTCAGTTCACATCTATGTACCACGCAGCAGATCACATCAGATGAAGCCGAGTCGGTGAGACGAGAAAAGTCATGCAGAGTCTGGACAGGAAGTCCCTGGTGTCTCTCGGACCCTGGAGGAAGCAGGAAGTCCCCGGTGTCTCTCGGACCCTGGAGGAAGCAGGAAGTCCCCGGTGTCTCTCGGACCCTGGAGGAAGCAGGAAGTCCCCGGTGTCTCTCGGACCCTGGAAGAACAGGAAGTTGCCGGTGCAAGTGGCTCGGTGAGGAAGCGTCCTGAACGGTGAGGGTCTGAACCGGCGGCTCCACATTCAGTCTTTCAGCAGACCCAGTTTCCTCAGCGCCGCCTTGCGGGACTCGTCAGTCGGGCCGCGCCCGTTGAACTCCACGGTGATGGACTGGGGGCGGAACAGGTTGGGTTTCCGCCGGTGGTCGGGCGACAAGGCCCGGGACGCCACCAGCTGCTGAGTCGCGTCGGCGTGGCGGGACTGGCGAGAGGGTCTCGGTGCCGGGGTTGGGGGCGGGGCTTTACAACTTCCGGCGGGGGTTTCGGAGTGGCGGCCGCCGAAGCCGGCGGGGGGGTTGATGTTCAGGCTCTTGCCGCCGTAGCTGTTGAACTCCACCTCCGGCGGCTCCACGTGAGACCTGAGGATGTCGGGGAGGTCGCTCCTGCTCATGGCCGACGGGGGGGGCGCCACCCTGGACCGTCCACCGTAGGGACTTGGCCCGGTGGGGCCGGACCCGGGTCTGTGTTCAGGGGTGGGACTGGGGGCTCGTTCCGGGAGCTCACGGACGGATTGACCACGATGGACTTCCCGCCGTAGCTGTTGAGCTCGATGGAGGTGACCTCTGGCGGGGGGGGGATGGGGGGCCTGTCCAGAGGAGGGTAGTAGCTGGTCTGGGACACCGAGCCGGGCGAGGGACTCGGTTGGGGGCTTTCTTCTTCGTAGCTTCTTCGGGAATCAGTCCGCAGAACCTCTGCGCTCCGGTCAGAGTGGGCGTGGCTCAGGGGCGGAGGCGGGGTCTCAGTGGTCAGGGCAGAACCGGGACCCCCCTCTGCACCACGAGGGAGTTTCATGGCGTTGCCCTCCGGGTCGTCGAAGAGCGTGGGCCCCCCGGACATGGCCCGGTTCCTGTTGAGACCCAGCTTGGACAGAGCTTCCATCCTGGATTTGTCGGGGGTGGGGTCCCTGAAGGAGACGCTCCGAGTCGGGGCGTTACGGGTCTTGTCGTCCGCCGGCGGGGCCTGGTCGTGGTCCTGCAGCAGGGGGTGGGGGGTACCCGACAGGTTGGCCAGCATCTGGGCCCGCCTCTCCTGAATGTTGACACTGGCCAGGGACTGGGTCTGGTAGTCCCTGTTGTTGAGGACCAGGCTGATGTTGGCCGGCAGCCTGGTGGGCTTGGCCGAGGTGGGGGGGCCGGGTCTGGACGGGGGGTCGGTGCCCAAGTTCTGCGGTTTCTCAGAGTCCGGGCTCAGATGACGCAGGACGGACGACGGGTCCACGTTGAGGGTCCCGCTGCCGCGGTTCTCGGCGATCTTCTGGGCGATCAGAACGGGGGTGGGGATGCAGCCGGGGGGGTGGTAGGCCTGGGGGTCCGTGGTGAAGGGGGGGTCGTAGTCTGATGGCAGGCTGTCCGGATCCCGTCTAGGCCGGATCTCAAAGTGACTGTCAGGGTTCGGCATCAGACTCTGGAAATCTGAACGGAGGACAAGGAGAACAAAGACATGAAAGACATGAAAGAGCTGCTGAATCTGTTTCACTTTGTAGTGCTGCTGGAAAGGGCTTTGATGTTT
This sequence comes from Blennius ocellaris, assembly GCF_963422515.1. Classification (NCBI taxonomy): domain Eukaryota; kingdom Metazoa; phylum Chordata; class Actinopteri; order Blenniiformes; family Blenniidae; genus Blennius; species Blennius ocellaris. Next base: position 443,599 of record NC_137671.1, read on the forward strand.
TAATGGGAACGTAGTCCACTAGTCCTCGAGACCTCTAGTCCTCTTGTCCTCAGGACCTCTGGTCCTCTAGTCCTCTGGTCCTCTGGTCCTCTGGACCACTAGTCCTCTAGACCTCAGGACCTCTCGTCCTCAGGACTGGGAGTCCCCGCTGAGTGACGGGGGTCATGAGAGACTAGAGGAACCAGTTCGGTAGAGGTTTTGGTTCTCAGTCTGAACCATGCGGAACCTCACCTGGAATGAAGTGGTCTCTGGTCAGGACCAGGTCCGGTTCTGGCCGGACCAGGTCGATGATGTCCTGGTCTTTACTGGGGGGTCCGTCCATCTCCTCCGCGGGGGGGCGGGGGACCTGGTCCAGACTATTCTCCAGAGACTCGATGGTGTTCTCAAAGAACTGGAGGCAGTCCTGCTCCTCTGGGGACAGGAAGTGGAGAGACTCGTCCTGTTGGGGGCGGAGCCAGCGTTACTTCCCCCTGTACCGCCTGAGACTCTCATACTCACACTCTCTGGTACTCTCTGGTACTCTGTGGTACTTTGGACTTGATGATGTCATAGAGCCCCCCCCCCCCGAGAATGCCATGAATGTACTGTTTTCGTCCAATCATTGACAAGGAGGCGGAGCTTCAGAAGCTGAAAACGAGTTTTTGAGACTCGGGTTCCAGAGCAGGAAAACCATGACGTCAGCATAGATAGAAACACTAGATGGCTGTTGCCGTGCCGACGGCGGCCATCTTGGAGAGGTCTCCCGCTGCCAAACAAAGATAAACCAGACGTAAAGAGGAAGGACTCGTGTCGCTACCTGGACCAGCGAGCCAACTACCAGTGTTCTGCTGGATCTCTACGTTTAGCAGAGCGGGAGACTCATCCAAGATGGCGGCGCCGGCGGCACGGCGAGGCCTCTAGTGTCGTACATCTATGACGTCATACACCAGCTGTCATACTCACACCCGGCCTGGTGTTGGGACTAGCGCCCCCGTTGACGGCGTAGCGGAGCTGCGAGTTCTGCAGACGGACGTCCATGGCGGCGGCGGCGTCACAGGGCGGCCGGCGCTCGGTCTGCTGGTCACAAAAGGGGGCGGAGCTTCGTCACATGATGTAATGAAACACACTGACTCTCAGACATGGAGGTGGAACGACTGACTGTCTAATGTCCAGGTGTGTGTGTGTGTGTGTGTGTGTGTGTGTGTGTGTGTGTGTGTGTGTGATGACGTGCTGATCAACCTGATCAACGAGTTCAGCCTGAAGTAGTGAAACGAGCTGCTGAGACCGAAACCTTCAGGTGACATTCCTCTCTCTCCTCTCTCTCTCTCTCTCTCTCTCTCTCTCTCTCTCTCTCTCTCTCTCTCTCTCTCTCTCTCTCTCTCTCTCTCTCTCTCTCTCTCTCTCTCTCTCTCTCTCTCTCCTCTCTCTCTCTCTCTCTCTCTCTCTCTCTCTCTCTCTCTCTCTCTCTCTCTCTCTCTCTCTCTCCTCCTCTCTCTCTCTCTCTCTCTCTCTCTCTCTCTCTCTCTCTCTCCCTCTCTCTCTCCCTCTCTCTCGTGTGTCTCTCTCTCCAGTTGGACAGAAGAAGCTCCACCCCTTTATGAAAGAACAGGAAGTGACTGGCCCAGTGGTGACGTGGTTTTTGTTTCCAGGACTCTGATTGGCTGTCAGGGCTTCATGCTCCTTGTTACACTGCCCCCTACTGGCCCCCAACCAACCAACCATCCAACCAACCAACCAACCAACCAACCATCCAACCAATCAACCATCCAACCAATCAACCAACCAACCAACCAACCAACCATCCAACCAACCAACCAACCAACCAACCATCCAACCAATCAACCATCCAACCAATCAACCAACCAATCAACCAATCAACCAACCAATCAACCAACCAACCAACCAACCAACCAACCATCCAACCAATCAACCAACCAATCAACCAATCAACCAACCAACCAACCAACCAACCAACCATCCAACCAATCAACCATCCAACCAATCAACCAACCAACCAACCAACCAACCATCCAACCAACCAACCAACCAACCAACCATCCAACCAATCAACCAACCAACCAACCAACCAACCAATCAACCAACCAATCAACCAACCAACCAACCAACCAATCAACCAATCAACCAACCAATCAACCAACCAATCAATCAATCAATCAATCAATCAATCATCAAATCACTCGTCTTGTGTTTCATCCCTGAATTATGCTGGTTGATCTAAAACTGTTCCAGGTTAAAGTCTGGAATCTCCAGGTCTGGTTCTCCAGGTCTGAACCCTGGTTTTCCAGGTCTGGTTCTCCAGGTCTGAACCCTGGTTTTCCAGGTCTGGTTCTCCAGGTCTGAACCCTGGTTTTCCAGGTCTGGTTCTCCAGGTCTGAACCCTGGTTTTCCAGGTCTGGTTCTCCAGAGATGAAACAATAGAAACAGGTAGATATAGTTACATATATACTCCAGGTAGATAAAGTTACATATATACTCCAGGTAGATATAGTTACATATATACTCCAGGTAGATATAGTTACATATATACTCCAGGTAGATAAAGTTACATATATACTCCAGGTAGATAAAGTTACATATATACTCCAGGTAGATAAAGTTACATATATACTCCAGGTAGATAAAGTACATATATACTCCAGGTAGATTTAGTTACATATATACTCCAGGTAGATAAAGTTACATATATACTCCAGGTAGATAAAGTTACATATATACTCCAGGTAGATAAAGTTACATATATACTCCAGGTAGATATAGTTACATATATACTCCAGGTAGATAAAGTACTTTCAGTCAAACTAAATCAAATGTCAGTAAAACTTTAAAGAAGTTTTAGAAACAATCATCACGTCGCTTCAGGAAGAAGAAGTAACTTTTCCTGTCAGTACTCACCCATCGTGACGGTAACGTTCCTCCAAGAGTAACGAGCCGGAGCGAGTAATCCTCCGGTTTTCACTGAAAGACGTGTTTTTCTCTCGCGCTGCTGCTGCTGGGAGGGGCGTGGCTTACCACGAGCCTGACTCCGCCCACTGCCTGTGTGTGTGAGAGTGTGTGTGTGTGTGTTTATTTTTAGCGTTACACACCTGTAGACTTCAATGAGACGGATTCAAGGACAGTGGGACAATTCAGCTTTGTCTCCTTGTTGCTCGTGACACTTTCTAGAACCCAGAGTCCAGGTGAACCAGGGACAGTTTCTAATGACCCCCCCCCCCTTACCCCCCACACACCCTGACCCCCCCACACACCCTGACCCCCCCACACACCCTGACCCCCCCACACAACCTGACCCCCCCCACACCCTTACCCCCCCCCACACCCTGACCCCCCCCACACAACCTGACCCCCCCACCCCTCCCCCCCCACACCCTTCCCCCCCCACACAACCTGACCCCCCCCACACCCTTACCCCCCCATACACCCTGCCCCCCCCACACCCTCCCCCCCCCCACACAACCTGACCCCCCACACCCTTCCCCCCCCCACACCCTGACCCCCCCACACCCTCCCCCCCCCACACAACCTGACCCCCCCCACCCCTTCCCCCCCCCCACACCCTTCCCCCCCCACACAACCTGACCCCCCCCACACCCTTACCCCCCCATACACCCTGCCCCCCCCACACCCTCCCCCCCCCACACAACCTGACCCCCCACCCCTTACCCCCCCCACACCCTTCCCCCCCCACACCCTGACCCCCCCACACCCTCCCCCCCACACAACCTGACCCCCCCCACACCCTCCCCCCCACACCCTAACCCCCCCATACACCCTGACCCCACCCACACCCTCCCCCCCACACAACCTGACCCCCCCCACACCCTAACCCCCCATACACCCTGACCCCACCCACAACCTCCCCCCCACACCCTGACCCCCCCACACCCTCCCCCCCCACACAACCTGACCCCCCCCACACCCTCCCCCCCACACCCTAACCCCCCCATACACCCTGACCCCACCCACACCCTCCCCCCCACACAACCTGACCCCCCCCACACCCTAACCCCCCATACACCCTGACCCCCCCCACACCCTCCCCCCCCACACCCTCCCCCACCCCCACCCCCCACGCTGTGAAACTGAAATTAATATAAAATGTGATGCAACGTGTCATGAAGCTCTGGTCACTGGTGTGAAGGTGTGAAGGTGTGAAGGTGTGAAGGTGTCGCCCCCTGCTGGCCGCACTGAGCTCCAGCACCACTGAGCTCCAGCACCACGTGTTCAGCAGCCAGATCGTTACAATGTATCGATCAGCAGACCGGAAGTCCCTGTGAACAGGAAGTGCAGTGAAGAAAGACACAAACCCTTTGAGCCTTTAGGCCTTTTTGAAATACAGTTTAAGAATAAATCAGTAGATTGAAATTCACTTTATTGTCCTGAGTCGCTGCTCAATTCCCTCCTGAATGCTTTTAGGCAAACACAAGAAATAACCTCCCGCTAAATGTTACTTCACTTAAATGTTATTTAACTTACATGTTATTGAACTTAAATGTTATTTAACTTCAATGTTATTGAACTTAAATGTTATTGAACTTCAATGTTATTGAACTTCAATGTTATTGAACTTAAATGTTATTTAACTTCAATGTTCTTTAACTTCAATGTTCTTTAACTTCAATGTTCTTTAACTACCGTCCACATCGTTTCCTCGGGAACGACGGCGGGAAAACGTTTTCACGCAAAATCCAGAATTGTTGTGGTGTGAAGCTGAAGGCTGCTGATCTTTAACTAAAGTCTCGTCATCAAGACTCATCATGAGAACTCAGTGTGTTTGAGGGGAACATGGAGAACCTGGAGAACCTGGAGAACATGGAGAACATGGAGAACCTGGAGAACATGGAGAACATGGAGAACATGGAGAACATGCAGGGCCGCGGCAGTCCAAACAGCCGACTCTGGTATTGAGAGCCGGACTGTTGATTAATATAGAATGTTTATAAAACAGACTGTTAGGACACATATTCTGACAGTTACAGTTGAATACAGTGTTTATTATCTAATATTGTAATAATAATAATAATAATAATAGTAATAATAATGATAATAATAATAACAATAACAATAATAGTAGTAATAATAATAATAATAATAGCAATAATAATAATAATAATAATAATAATGATAATAATGATAATAATAATAATAATAATAATAATAATAATAATAATAATAATAATAATAATAATAATAATGATAATAATAATAATGATAATAATAATACCAATAATAATAGTTATTGTTACCAGTAAAAAAAAGTTCAATTCAAAGTAAATAGATATATTTTTCTGTTCTCCGAGGCGCCCTGAACGCACCCCGCCTCTCTGTTCTCCGAGGCGCCCTGAACGCGCCTCCGGCTCCGTTCTATGCGTGCATCCGGCTGCTTGTTTGTTTGTTTGTTTTGAGGCTAGTTCCAGCTCGGTCCCGGGTCCAGCCACACGGAGCGAGCGGCCGCGGAGCCCCGGTGAGTCTCCGTCCAGCGACACGTCACGTTCATCCGTCAAGTGTCGCTTCAAGTTGGAGCAAAGTGCTGCGGCTGCAGCTAGCTGCTGCCAGCTACATGCTGATGCGCCCATTATCGGACAGGGTCTGGTGTTCTCGGTCTGTTGTCTCACGCGAGCCGTTTCACCCTCTGAACACTGATCACGGTTATTGTATGTGCTTTTCTAGCTTGTGACGAGTTTGAGTTTAGCCGCTGTCAGTCGTCGTTTCTAAAAGTAGCACACCGTCCGTGCGCTGGCCGAAGATGGAGGCATCGTCTCCTCCATAATCCTCCACAGCGCGACGTCCGCCAACATGGAGCTCGACGCGGAGAGATGATGTAACGTTATTCACTAGTACTTCACTAGTACTTCACTAGTACCACCAGTACTCCACTAGTACCGCTAGTGCTTCACTAGTACTTCACTAGTACCACCAGTACTTCACTAGTACCACCAGTACTCCACTGGTACTTCACTAGTACCACCAGTGCTTCACTAGTACCGCTAGTGCTTCACTAGTACTTCACTAGTACCACCAGTACTCCACTAGTACCGCTAGTGCTTCACTAGTACTTCACTAGTACCACCAGTACTCCACTAGTACCGCTAGTGCTTCACTAGTACTTCACTAGTACCACCAGTACTTCACTAGTACCACCAGTACTCCACTGGTACTTCACTAGTACCACCAGTGCTTCACTAGTACCGCTAGTGCTTCACTAGTACTTCACTAGTACCACCAGTACTCCACTAGTACCGCTAGTGCTTCACTAGTACTTCACTAGTACCACCAGTACTTCACTAGTACCACCAGTGCTTCACTAGTACCACCAGTGCTTCACTAGTACTTCACTAGTACCACCAGTACTTCACTAGTACCGCTAGTGCTTCACTAGTACTTCACTAGTACCACCAGTACTTCACTGGTACTTCACTAGTACCACCAGTACTTCACTGGTACTTCACTAGTACCACCAGTGCTTCACTAGTACCGCTAGTGCTTCACTAGTACTTCACTAGTACTCCACAGTACCACCAGTACTCCACTAGTACCACTAGTGCTTCACTAGTACCACCAGTACTTCACTAGTACTTCACCAGTAGTTCACTAGTACTTCACTAATATCACTAGTAGTTCACTAGTACTTCACTAGTACTTCACTAGTACCACCAGTACTTCACTAGTACCACCAGTACTCCACTGGTACTTCACTAGTACCACCAGTGCTTCACTAGTACCGCTAGTGCTTCACTAGTACTTCACTAGTACCACCAGTACTCCACTAGTACCGCTAGTGCTTCACTAGTACTTCACTAGTACCACCAGTACTTCACTAGTACCACCAGTGCTTCACTAGTACCACCAGTGCTTCACTAGTACTTCACTAGTACCACCAGTACTTCACTAGTACCGCTAGTGCTTCACTAGTACTTCACTAGTACCACCAGTACTTCACTGGTACTTCACTAGTACCACCAGTACTTCACTGGTACTTCACTAGTACCACCAGTGCTTCACTAGTACCGCTAGTGCTTCACTAGTACTTCACTAGTACTCCACAGTACCACCAGTACTCCACTAGTACCACTAGTGCTTCACTAGTACCACCAGTACTTCACTAGTACTTCACCAGTAGTTCACTAGTACTTCACTAATATCACTAGTAGTTCACTAGTACTTCACTAGTAGTTCACTAGTACTACAAGTAAGCCACTAATATCACTAGTAGTTCACTAGTACTTCACCAGTAGTTCACTAGTACTTCACTAATATCACTAGTAGTTCACTAGTACTTCACTAGTAGTTCACTAGTACTACAAGTACGTCACTAATATCACTCGTAGTTCACTAGTACTACCAGTAAGTCACTAATATCACTAGTAGTTCACTAGTAGTTCACTAGTATAAAATCTCATCATTGCGTTTTTCTTACTTAACAGAGAACTTTCATCCTAATTTCACCAGAAATGTTCCGTTTTCACACCTTCAGCGTTGCCGTGGCAACATCGGTTCTCGGACGTGGTTTCTTGGACGTGGTTTCACTAACGTGGTTTCTTGGACGTGGTTTCTTGGACGTGGTTTCACTAACGTGGTTTCTTGGACGTGGTTTCACTAACGTGGTTTCTTGGACGTGGTTTCTTGGACGTGGTTTCTTGGACGTGGTTTCACTAACGTGGTTTCACTAACGTGGTTTCAGTAACGTGGTTTCTTGGACGTGGTTTCACTAACGTGGTTTCACTAACGTGGTTTCAGTAACGTGGTTTCTTGGACGTGGTTTCACTAACGTGGTTTCAGTAACGTGGTCTCTTGGACGTGGTTTCACTAACGTGGTTTCAGTAACGTGGTCTCTTGGACGTGGTTTCACTAACGTGGTTTCACTAACGTGGTTTCTTGGACGTGGTTTCACTAACGTGGTTTCACTAACGTGGTTTCACTAACGTGGTTTCACTAACGTGGTTTCTTGGACGTGGTTTCACTAACGTGGTTTCACTAACGTGGTTTCACTAACGTGGTTTCTTGGACGTGGTCTCAGTAACGTGGTTTCACTAACGTGGTCTCAGTAAAACGACTCCCGGCGCTCCGAGGCTAGCCGATCCGACGGGTGAAGCAGTAACAGGATCCTCCAGCAGCGTCCCGGGTCCTGTTACTGCGGCTCGCCAGGCCCGTCGCCATGGAGACGGCCGGATGAGACCCGCCGGGGTTGGCTGGTTGAGACGCAGGTGGAGTTTCACCTGCATGATGTCATCCAGCCACTCAGCCTGCAGGGAGCGCTCTTCTGTCCCACTGTCCTTGAACGCAGCACGAGGCTCTGCAGCACAGCAGGAGGAGTGTGTGTTCAGGAGGAGTGTGTGTTCAGGGGGAGTGTGTGTTCAGGAGGGGGAGTGTGTGTTCAGGAGGGGGAGTGTGTGTTCAGGAGGAGTGTGTGTTCAGGAGGAGTGTGTGTTCAGGAGGAGTGTGTGTTCAGGAGGAGTGTGTGTTCAGGGGGAGTGTGTGTTCAGGGGGAGTGTGTGTTCAGGAGGAGTGTGTGTTCAGGAGGAGTGTGTGTTCAGGAGGAGTGTGTGTTCAGGGGGAGTGTGTGTTCAGGGGGAGTGTGTGTTCAGGGGGAGTGTGTGTTCAGGATGAGTGTGTGTTCAGGAGGAGTGTGTGTTCAGGGGGAGTGTGTGTTCAGGAGGAGTGTGTGTTCAGGGGGAGTGTGTGTTCAGGGGGAGTGTGTGTTCAGGGGGAGTGTGTGTTCAGGAGGAGTGTGTGTTCAGGAGGGGGAGTGTGTTCAGGAGGAGTGTGTGTTCAGGGGGAGTGTGTGTTCAGGAGGGGGAGTGTGTTCAGGAGGAGTGTGTGTTCAGGGGGAGTGTGTGTTCAGGAGGAGTGTGTGTTCAGGAGGGGGAGTGTGTTCAGGGGGAGTGTGTGTTCAGGGGGAGTGTGTGTTCAGGAGGAGTGTGTGTTCAGGAGGGGGAGTGTGTTCAGGGGGAGTGTGTGTTCAGGGGGAGTGTGTGTTCAGGAGGAGTGTGTGTTCAGGGGGAGTGTGTGTTCAGGGGGAGTGTGTGTTCAGGGGGAGTGTGTGTTCAGGAGGAGTGTGTGTTCAGGAGGGGGAGTGTGTTCAGGAGGAGTGTGTGTTCAGGGGGAGTGTGTGTTCAGGAGGGGGAGTGTGTTCAGGAGGAGTGTGTGTTCAGGAGGAGTGTGTGTTCAGGAGGGGGAGTGTGTTCAGGAGGAGTGTGTGTTCAGGGGGAGTGTGTGTTCAGGAGGAGTGTGTGTTCAGGAGGGGGAGTGTGTTCAGGGGGAGTGTGTGTTCAGGGGGAGTGTGTGTTCAGGAGGAGTGTGTGTTCAGGAGGAGTGTGTGTTCAGGAGGAGTGTGTGTTCAGGAGGAGTGTGTGTTCAGGAGGAGTGTGTGTTCAGGAGGAGTGTGTGTTCAGGGGGAGTGTGTGTTCAGGGGGAGTGTGTGTTCAGGGGGAGTGTGTGTTCAGGGGGAGTGTGTGTTCAGGAGGAGTGTGTGTTCAGGAGGAGTGTGTGTTCAGGAGGAGTGTGTGTTCAGGGGGAGTGTGTGTTCAGGAGGAGTGTGTGTTCAGGAGGAGTGTGTGTTCAGGAGGAGTGTGTGTTCAGGGGGAGTGTGTGTTCAGGAGGAGTGTGTGTTCAGGAGGGGGAGTGTGTTCAGGGGGAGTGTGTGTTCAGGGGGAGTGTGTGTTCAGGAGGAGTGTGTGTTCAGGAGGAGTGTGTGTTCAGGAGGAGTGTGTGTTCAGGAGGAGTGTGTGTTCAGGAGGAGTGTGTGTTCAGGAGGAGTGTGTGTTCAGGGGGAGTGTGTGTTCAGGAGGAGTGTGTGTTCAGGAGGAGTGTGTGTTCAGGAGGAGTGTGTGTTCAGGAGGAGTGTGTGTTCAGGAGGAGTGTGTGTTCAGGAGGAGTGTGTGTTCAGGAGGAGTGTGTGTTCAGGGGGAGTGTGTGTTCAGGAGGAGTGTGTGTTCAGGAGGAGTGTGTGTTCAGGAGGAGTGTGTGTTCAGGGGGAGTGTGTGTTCAGGAGGAGTGTGTGTTCAGGAGGAGTGTGTGTTCAGGAGGAGTGTGTGTTCAGGAGGAGTGTGTGTTCAGGAGGAGTGTGTGTTCAGGGGGAGTGTGTGTTCAGGAGGAGTGTGTGTTCAGGAGGAGTGTGTGTTCAGGGGGAGTGTGTGTTCAGGAGGAGTGTGTGTTCAGGAGGAGTGTGTGTTCAGGAGGAGGTCACAACCTTTCAACTCTGAACCTTGTACCTGCAACAGAGCCACCATGAGTTTCCTCTGTTAATGTGTGTGTGTGTGTGTGTGTGTGTGTGTGTGTGTGTGTGTGTGTGTGTGTGTGTGTGTGTGTGTGTGTGTGTGTGTGTGTGTGTGTGTGTGTGTGTGTGTGTGTGCAGACTGTATGATGTGTGGCAGCAGCAGTGATGGCGTGCAGCAGCAGCAGCAGCAGCAGCAGCAGCAGCTGCGGCGGCGGCGGCGTTCAGTCCAGTGAGACCCTGGAGGGTTTCCAGGAGGTGAACCTGGCCTCACCCACCACACCTGACCTCCAGGTGAGTCTCTAGGCCTCACCCACCACACCTGACCTCCAGGTGAGTCTCTAGGCCCCGCCCACCACACCTGACCTCCAGGTGAGTCTCTAGGCCTCACCCACCACACCTGACCTCCAGGTGAGTCTCTAGGCCTCACCCACCACACCTGACCTCCAGGTGAGTCTCTAGGCCTCACCCACCACACCTGACCTCCAGGTGAGTCTCTAGGCCCCGCCCACCACACCTGACCTCCAGGTGAGTCTCTAGGCCTCACCCACCACACCTGACCTCCAGGTGAGTCTCTAGGCCTCACCCACCACACCTGACCTCCAGGTGAGTCTCTAGGCCCCGCCCACCACACCTGACCTCCAGGTGAGTCTCTAGGCCTCACCCACCACACCTGACCTCCAGGTGAGTCTCTAGGCCTCACCCACCACACCTGACCTCCAGGTGAGTCTCTAGGCCTCACCCACCACACCTGACCTCCAGGTGAGTCTCTAGGCCCCGCCCACCACACCTGACCTCCAGGTGAGTCTCTAGGCCCCGCCCACCACACCTGACCTCCAGGTGAGTCTCTAGGCCTCAACCACCACACCTGACCTCCAGGTGAGTCTCTAGGCCCCGCCCACCACACCTGACCTCCAGGTGAGTCTCTAGGCCCCGCCCACCACACCTGACCTCCAGGTGAGTCTCTAGGCCCCGCCCACCACACCTGACCTCCAGGTGAGTCTCTAGGCCCCGCCCACCACACCTGACCTCCAGGTGAGTCTTCAGCCTCAGGCCTGGAACCTTTGTTCGAATCCCTGCAATGAAATGACGGTACCTTTCAAAGCTGGAACTAAATCAGTCAGTCAGTCAGTCAGTCAGTGGTTCAGTCAGTCAGTCAGTCAGTCAGTCAGTGGTTCAGTCAGTCAGTCAGTGGTTCAGTCAGTCAGTCAGTCAGTCAGTGGTTCAGTCAGTCAGTCAGTGGTTCAGTCAGTCAGTCAGTGGTTCAGTCAGTCAGTCAGTCAGTCAGTCAGTCAGTCAGTGGTTCAGTCAGTCAGTCAGTGGTTCAGTCAGTCAGTCAGTCAGTCAGTCAGTCAGTCAGTCAGTCAGTGGTTCAGTCAGTCAGTCAGTCAGTCAGTCAGTGGTTCAGTCAGTGGTTCAGTCAGTCAGTCAGTCAGTGGTTCAGTCAGTCAGTCAGTCAGTCAGTCAGTCAGTCAGTCAGTCAGTGGTTCAGTCAGTCAGTCAGTCAGTCAGTCAGTCAGTCAGTCAGTCAGTGGTTCAGTCAGTCAGTCAGTCAGTCAGTCAGTCAGTCAGTGGTTCAGTCAGTGGTTCAGTCAGTCAGTCAGTGGTTCAGTCAGTGGTTTTCATTCCCCCTGATGAACCAGTGACCAAGTTCCTCGTGTTCCTGCAGAACCAGGCGGAGCAGCAGCGCCCGCCCCCTCACCACGGGGCCCCGCCCCCTCACCACGGGGCCCCGCCCACCTCCCTGTACCGCACACACCCGGTGGGAGCGCCCCCTGCTGGGCTGCAGGCCGACCGGCTGCCCACGCAGCCCGTCTACTCGGCTCCGCGCCACAGCCACAATGGAAGGTAAGGACGGGCCGGACCCCTCCGCCGCCCTACGCCTCACACTGACCTTGTGTTTGTGCCGCGCAGCGCGCCGGGCCTGGAGGCGGAGCCAGTGGACGGCGGCCCGGAGGACGGGGACGAGGGCGGCGCCCTGAGCGACGCCCTGGCGCGGCTGCGCAGCCCGTCGGTGATGGAGGTCAGAGAGAAAGGCTGCGAGAGGCTGAGGGACGAGCTGGCCAAGGCCCAGAGAGTGAGTCACATGACCTCCAGTGAGTCACATGACCTCCAGTGAGTCACATGACCCCAGTGAGTCACATGACCTCCAGTGAGTCACATGACCCCAGTGAGTCACATGACCTCCAGTGAGTCACATGACCCCAGTGAGTCACATGACCTCCAGTGAGTCACATGACCCCAGTGAGTCACATGACCCCAGTGAGTCACATGACCTCAGTGAGTCACATGACCTCCAGTGAGTCACATGACCTCCAGTGAGTCACATGACCCCAGTGAGTCACATGACCTCAGTGAGTCACATGACCTCCAGTGAGTCACATGACCCCAGTGAGTTACATGACCTCCAGTGAGTCACATGGCCCCAGTGAGTCACATGACCTCCAGTGAGTCACATGACCCCAGTGAGTCACATGACCTCCAGTGAGTCACATGACCCCAGTGAGTCACATGACCCCAGTGAGTCACATGACCTCCAGTGAGTCACATGACCCCAGTGAGTCACATGACCCCCAGTGAGTCACATGACCCCAGTGAGTCACATGACCTCCAGTGAGTCACATGACCTCCAGTGAGTCACATGACCTCCAGTGAGTCACATGACCTCCAGTGAGTTACATGACCTCCAGTGAGTCACATGACCCCCAGTGAGTCACATGACCTCCAGTGACCCCCAGTAAGTCACATGACTCCCAGTGGGGTCACATGACCTCCAGTGGGTCACATGACCTCCAGTGAGTCACATGACCCCCAGTGGGTCACATGACCTCCAGTGACCCCCAGTAAGTCACATGACTCCCAGTGGGGTCACATGACCTCCAGTGGGTCACATGACCTCCAGTGAGTCACATGACCCCCAGTGAGTCACATGACCTCCAGTGACCCCCAGTAAGTCACATGACCTCCAGTGGGTCACATGACCTCCAGTGAGTCACATGACCCCCAGTGGGTCACATGGCCTCCAGTGACCCCGGCTGACCCACAGTGTGAGTGTGTGGTTGTGTGTCCCTCGTTTTCTTTCATCACTTTCATCATTTCATTTCAAAGTCGCCTCAGGAGGTGATTTAAGTTGGAATTCTAGCAGGGGGGGGGTTCCTCCTTCCTCTCAGGCTCCGCCCCCCCCCCCCCCCCCCCCACCCCGGAGGCATAGAGGAAGTGTTCCTCCTTCCTCTCAGGCTTTCAAAATATTTACTTTTTTTCTTTTTTTAATGAAATTGACTTTTATCATTCTTCATCACTTTTATTTTCATCAGTCATGTTTAAGTTTTCATGTCTTCATTTCCCATTTTTTCTGTTTGTGTGTGTGTGTGTGTGTGTGTGTGTGTGTGTGTGTGTGTGTGTGTGTGTGTGTGTGTGTGTGTGTGTGTGTGTGTGTGTAAGGAGCTGCTGTTGAAGGATGAGGAGTGTGAGAGATTGTCTAAAGTCAGAGATCAGCTGGGCCTGGAGCTGGAGGAGCTGACTGCCAGTCTGTTCCAGGGCGGTCCGCTCCTCCTCTCCTCCTCTCCTCCTCTCCTCCTCTCCCTCCTCCTCCTCTCCTCCTCCCTCCTCCTCCTCCTCCTCTCCTCCTCCTCTCCTCCTCTCCTCCTCCTCCCTCCTCTCCTCCCCTCTCCTCCTCTCCTCCTCCTCCTCTCTCTCTCCTCCTCCTCCTCCTCCTCCTCTCCCTCCTCTCCTCCTCTCCTCCTCTCCTCCTCTCCTCTCCTCCTCCTCCACCCTCCTCCCTCCTCTCCTCCTCTCCTCCTCTCCTCCTCCTCTCCTCCTCCTCCTCTCCTCCTCCTCTCCTCTCTCCTCCTCTCCTCCTCTCCTCCTCTCCTCCTCCTCTCCTCCTCTCCTCCTCTCCTCCTCTCCTCCTCTCCTCCTCCTCCTCTCCTCCTCTCCTCCTCTCCTCCTCTCCTCCTCTCCTCTCCTCCTCTCCTCCTCTCCTCCTCTCCTCCTCCTCTCCTCCTCTCCTCCTCCTCTCCTCCTCTCCTCCTCCTCTCCTCCTCCTCTCCTCCTCTCCTCCTCTCCTCCTCTCCTCCTCTCCTCCTCTCCTCCTCCTCCTCTCCTCCTCTCCTCCTCTCCTCTCCTCCTCTCCTCCTCCTCTCCTCCTCCTCTCCTCCTCTCCTCCTCCTCTCCTCCTCTCCTCCTCTCCTCCTCTCCTCCTCTCCTCTCCTCCTCCTCCTCTCCTCCTCTTCCTCCTCTCCTCCTCTCCTCCTCCTCTCCTCCTCCTCTCCTCCTCTTCCTCCTCTCCTCCTCTCCTCCTCTCCTCCTCTCCTCCTCTCCTCTCCTCCTCCTCCTCTCCTCTCCTCCTCCTCCTCTCCTCCTCTCCTCCTCTCCTCCTCTCCTCCTCTCCTCCTCTCCTCCTCCTCTCCTCCTCTCCTCTCCTCCTCCTCCTCTCCTCCTCCTCCTCTCCTCCTCTCCTCCTCTCCTCCTCTCCTCCTCTCCTCTCCTCCTCCTCCTCTCCTCCTCTCCTCCTCTCCTCCTCTCCTCCTCTCCTCCTCTCCTCCTCCTCCTCTCCTCCTCCTCTCCTCCTCTTCCTCCTCTCCTCCTCTCCTCCTCTCCTCCTCTCCTCCTCTCCTCCTCTCCTCCTCTCCTCTCCTCCTCCTCTCCTCCTCTCCTCCTCTCCTCCTCTCCTCCTCCTCTCCTCCTCCTCTCCTCCTCTCCTCCTCCTCTCCTCCTCCCCTCCTCCTCTCCTCCTCTCCTCCTCTCCTCCTCCTCCTCTCCTCCTCCTCCTCTTCCTCCTCTCCTCTTCCTCCTCTCCTCCTCTTCCTCCTCTCCTCCTCTTCCTCCTCTCCTCCTCCTCCTCTCCTCCTCCTCTCCTCCTCTCCTCCTCTCCTCTCCTCCTCTCCTCCTCTCCTCCTCCTCTCCTCTCCTCCTCTCCTCCTCTCCTCTCCTCCTCTCCTCTCCTCCTCTCCTCCTCTCCTCTCCTCCTCTCCTCCTCTCCTCTCCTCCTCTCCTCCTCCTCTCCTCTCCTCCTCTCCTCCTCTCCTCTCCTCCTCCTCTCCTCTCCTCCTCTCCTCCTCTCCTCTCCTCCTCTCCTCTCCTCCTCTCCTCCTCTCCTCCTCCTCTCCTCTCCTCCTCTCCTCCTCTCCTCTACTCCTCTCCTCTCCTCCTCTCCTCCTCTCCTCCTCTCCTCTCCTCCTCTCCTCTCCTCCTCTCCTCCTCCTCCTCCTCTCCTCTCCTCTCCTCCTCTCCTCCTCCTCCTCCTCCTCCTCCTCTCCTCCTCTCCTCCTCCTCCTCCTCTCCTCCTCCTCCTCCTCTCCTCTCCTCTCCTCCTCTCCTCCTCCTCCTCCTCTCCTCTCCTCTCCTCCTCTCCTCCTCCTCCTCTCCTCCTCTTCCTCCTCTCCTCCTCTTCCTCCTCTTCCTCCTCTCCTCCTCTTCCTCCTCTTCCTCCTCTTCCTCCTCTCCCTCCTCTTCCTCCTCTTCCTCCTCTCCTCCTCTCCTCCTCTTCCTCCTCTTCCTCCTCTTCCTCCTCTTCCTCCTCTCCTCCTCTCCTCCTCTTCCTCCTCCTCTCCTCCTCCTCCTCTTCCTCCTCTCCTCCTCTTCCTCCTCTTCCTCCTCTTCCTCCTCTCCTCCTCTCCTCCTCTTCCTCCTCCTCTCCTCCTCCTCCTCTTCCTCCTCTCCTCCTCTCCTCCTCTTCCTCCTCCTCTCCTCCTCCTCCTCTTCCTCCAACAAGGTTTCCTCCTCACTCTGATCTGATGATGTTCTGCGGTGTTTTATTTTGGCGGGACATTAAGGACAGAACAAGAACCAAGCCTTGGTGTTGAAGCATGACGATGTGACGACCTCTGACCTCTGACCTCTGACCTTGTAGACCTGGACCAGGTCCTGGTCTGAGCAGTGGATGTAGACCTGGACCAGGTCCTGGTCTGACAGGTGTTGTTGTCCAGGAGGCCCACAGGATGGTGAAGGAGGCCAACGTGAAGCAGGCTGCTGCTGAGAAACATCTGGATGAAGCTCTGGGGAAGGTGACTCTACCTCTCTCTACCTCTACCTCTCTACCTCTCTCTCTCTCTACCTCTCTCTCTCTCTACCTCTCTACCTCTCTACCTCTCTCTCTCTACCTCTCTCTCTCTACCTCTCTACCTCTCTACCTCTCTCTCTCTACCTCTCTCTCTCTACCTCTCTACCTCTCTCTCTCTACCTCTCTCTCTCTACCTCTCTCTCTCTCTACCTCTCTCTCTCTCTACCTCTCTACCTCTCTACCTCTCTCTCTCTACCTCTCTACCTCTCTACCTCTCTCTCTCTACCTCTCTACCTCTCTACCTCTCTCTCTCTACCTCTCTCTCTCTACCTCTCTACCTCTCTACCTCTCTCTCTCTACCTCTCTACCTCTCTCTCTCTACCTCTCTACCTCTCTACCTCTCTCTCTCTACCTCTCTACCTCTCTACCTCTCTCTCTCTACCTCTCTACCTCTACCTCTCTCTCTCTACCTCTCTACCTCTCTACCTCTCTCTCTCTACCTCTCTCTCTCTACCTCTCTACCTCTCTACCTCTCTCTCTCTACCTCTCTACCTCTCTACCTCTCTCTCTCTACCTCTCTCTCTCTACCTCTCTCTCTCTACCTCTCTCTCTCTACCTCTCTACCTCTCTCTCTCTACCTCTCTCTCTCTCTACCTCTCTACCTCTCTACCTCTCTACCTCTCTACCTCTCTCTCTCTACCTCTCTCTCTCTACCTCTCTCTCTCTCTACCTCTCTACCTCTCTACCTCTCTACCTCTCTACCTCTCTCCTCTCTACCTCTCTCTCTCTACCTCTCTACCTCTCTCTCTCTACCTCTCTCTCTCTACCTCTCTACCTCTCTCTCTACCTCTCTCTCTCTCTACCTCTCTCTCTCTCTACCTCTCTCTCTCTCTACCTCTCTACCTCTCTACCTCGCTCTCTCTACCTCTCTCTCTCTCTCTACCTCTCTCTCTCTACCTCTCTACCTCTCTCTCTCTACCTCTCTCTCTCTCTACCTCTCTCTCTCTCTACCTCTCTCTCTCTCTACCTCTCTACCTCGCTCTCTCTACCTCTCTCTCTCTCTCTACCTCTACCTCTACCTCTACCTCTCTCTCCCCCCCCCCCCCCCCCCCTGAGCTGGACTGTCCCTGTGTGTTCAGATCGACGTCCTCCAGGCGGAGGTCCAGGCCTTGAAGACCCTGGTCCTGTCGTCCCCGGTGTCCCCGGTGGGCGAGCTGCCGGGGTCCAGCAGGCCCCCCTTCAGGAAGGGCCACGGCAGGACCAAGAGCACCTCGGCCGCCATCTTGGGGACGCAGCCCGACCCGGCCGCCATGCAGCCCATCGTACGGGAGTGTCGAGAGGTGGGCCGACCTCCGACCTCTGACCTCCGACACCTGACCTCTGACCCTTTACCTCCAACATCTGACCTCTGGCCTCCGACCTCTGACCTCCGACCTCTGACCTCCGACCTCTGGCCAAACTGTACGACATGAAGTTTGCGATGTGGAGACTGATGATGATGAAAAACATGTTGACAATCAGCACGTTACGGAATCACGTATCATGTCTCATGTCTCTCATGTCTCTCATGTCTCATATCTCCTCATGTCTCCATCTCTCATGTCTCCTCATGTCTCATATCTCCTCATGTCTCATGTCTCTCATCTCTCAGATTCCTCATGTCTCTTATGTCTCATGTCTCCTCATATCTCATGTCTCCCCATATCTCATGTCTCCCCATGTCTCCTCATATCTCATGTCTCCTCATATCTCATGTCTCCCCATGTCTCCTCATATCTCATGTCTCCTCATGTCTCTTATGTCTCATGTCTCCTCATATCTCATGTCTCCTCATGTCTCTTATGTCTCATGTCTCCTCATGTCTCCTCATATCTCATGTCTCCTCATATCTCATGGCTCCCCATGTCTCCTCATATCATGTCTCCTCATATCTCATGTCTCCCCATGTCTCCTCATGTCTCATGTCTCATGTCTCTCATGTCTCATGTCTCCTGCAGATGGACTCCCAGCTGTTCAGTGAGTTCAGGTCCTGGAAGGAAGGTCCAACTTTAGAGCCGAGCTGCACTTTCCTGGACCGAGTTTATCGTGAGGACATTTTCCCCTGTCTCACCTTCAACAAGAGTGAGGTACGTCCCCCCCCCCCCCCCCAGTGTCTCACCTTCAACAAGAGTGAGGTACGTCCCCGTCCCCCCCCAGTGTCTCACCTTCAACAGGAGTGAGGTACGTCCCCGTCCCCCCCCAGTGTCTCACCTTCAACAGGAGTGAGGTACGTCCCCCCCCCCCCCCCCCCCCAGTGTCTCACCTTCAACAAGAGTGAGGTTTGTCCCCCCCCCCCAGTGTCTCACCTTCAACAAGAGTGAGGTTTGTCCCCCCCCCCCCAGTGTCTCACCTTCAACAAGAGTGAGGTACGTCCCCGTCCCCCAATGTCTCACCTTCAACAGGAGTGAGGTACGTCCCCGTCCCCCCCCAGTGTCTCACCTTCAACAGGAGTGAGGTACGTCCCCCCCCCCCCCCCACCCAATGTCTCACCTTCAACAAGAGTGAGGTTTGTCCCCCCCCCCCAGTGTCTCACCTTCAACAAGAGTGAGGTACGTCCCCGTCCCCCAGTGTCTCACCTTCAACAAGAGTGAGGTACGTCCCCGTCCCCCCCCCCAGTGTCTCACCTTCAACAAGAGTGAGGTACGTCCCCCCCCCCCCCCCCAGTGTCTCACCTTCAACAAGAGTGAGGTACGTCCCCGTCCCCCAGTGTCTCACCTTCAACAAGAGTGAGGTACGTCCCCGTCCCCCCCCCCCCAGTGTCTCACCTTCAACAAGAGTGAGGTACGTCCCCGTCCCCCCCCCCGTCTCACCTTCAACAAGAGTGAGGTACGTCCCCGTCCCCCCCCAGTGTCTCACCTTCAACAAGAGTGAGGTACGTCCCCGTCCCCCCCCCCGTCTCACCTTCAACAAGAGTGAGGTACGTCCCCCCCCCCCCCAGTGTCTCACCTTCAACAATAGTGAGGTACGTCCCCGTCCCCCCCCCCGTCTCACCTTCAACAAGAGTGAGGTACGTCCCCGTCCCCCCCCCCGTCTCACCTTCAACAAGAGTGAGGTACGTCCCCCCCCCCCCAGTGTCTCACCTTCAACAATAGTGAGGTACGTCCCCGTCCCCCCCCCCGTCTCACCTTCAACAAGAGTGAGGTACGTCCCCGTCCCCCCCCCCGTCTCACCTTCAACAAGAGTGAGGTACTTACCCCCCCCCCAGTGTCTCACCTTCAACAATAGTGAGGTACGTCCCCCCCCCCCCCGTCTCACCTTCAACAAGAGTGAGGTACGTCCCCCCCCCCCCCAGTGTCTCACCTTCAACAATAGTGAGGTACGTCCCCGTCCCCCCCCCCCGTCTCACCTTCAACAAGAGTGAGGTACGCCCCCCCCCCCCCCCCCCCCAGAACAATGAATCCTGATCTTCCTCCTCCTCCTCCTCCTCAGCTGGGGTCGGCCATCTTGGAGGCGGTGGAGCAAAACACTCTGAGTGTGGAGCCGGTGGGCTTCCAACCACTGCCAGTGGTCAAAGCGTCCGCCGTGGAGTGTGGAGGACCAAAGTGAGGGAGCGCGCACACACACACACACACACACACACACACACACACACACACACACACACACACACACACACACACACACACACACACACACACACACACGATCCCTCCTCCTTTCTCCTGACCTGTCACTTCCTGTTCCTGACAGGAAACTAACGTGTCACTTCCTGTTCCTGACAGGAAACTAACCTGCCACTTCCTGTTCCTGACAGGAAACTAACCTGCCACTTCCTGTTCCTGACAGGAAACTAACGTGTCACTTCCTGTCCCTGACAGGAAACTAACGTGTCACTTCCTGTCCCTGACAGGAAACTAACCTGCCACTTCCTGTTCCTGACAGGAAACTAACGTGTCACTTCCTGTTCCTGACAGGAAACTAACGTGTCACTTCCTGTTCCTGACA
>NC_137671.1:463993-481493 GCF_963422515.1 Blennius ocellaris
GGTGAGCTCACCTGAGAGAGAGAGAGAGAGAGAGAGAGAGAGAGAGAGACAGGAAGTGGCGTCTCACTGGGTAACGTGACCACGGAGAACTGAGACGTGTCCTCTGACTCCTCTGTGGACAGACGTCCCTTCTTCTGGACAGGCTGAGAGTCCTCGTCTGCACACACACACACACACACACAGTCAGACTGTTCTTTGGACGCCCTCCATGTTCTAGCCAGAGGAACCCTGAGGAACCGGGACGAGAACCTCAGACCAGTGAGACCAGCTGGTTCTGGTCCACAGTTCTTCATGGAGGTGTGGACACTCTGGACTGCCTGTCTGTCCCTCAGGCCTCTGTCCACTGGAGGACATGTGGACATCGTGTCTGGTTCCTCAGACTGTCCAGGAGGTGCAGATGCTTTGATCCCTTTGATCCCAGTCTGGGACGCCATCCCTCAGGAGACCCCCCCCCCCCCCCCCCCCCCCCCCGGTGTTACAGGGAGGCCACGCCCCCTGCCCAGCCTCACTCTGATTGGTCTGGAGGACTTGTACCTGACGTTGGACCTGCAATGTGATTCTCCACTTTTATTTTGATAGGATTCCACATCCAGACCATCTTCTTTATTTACATTAATCATTTGATCTTATTTTGTTTTCAACACACGACTTTATATTGAATAAACTGCAATCTGGGGGGGGGGGGGCCCACCGGGGGAGGGGCAGTGCATAATGAAGTACTGGGGGGGGGGGGGGGGGGGGGGATTACATACTGAAGTACTGGGGGGGGGCCCACCGGGGGAGGGGCAGTGCATAATGAAGTACCGGGGGGGGGGGGGGGGGGATTACATACTGAAGTACTGGGGGGGGGGGCCCACCGGGGGAGGGGCAGTGCATAATGAAGTACTGGGGGGGGGGGGGGGGCACCGGGGGAGGGGCAGTGCATAATGAAGTACCGGGGGGGGGGGGGGGGAGAGACCCACCGGGGGAGGGGCAGTGCAGGACGATGTTCCCGTCACTGTCTTGACTCAGAGTGACGGACTTCCCCTTCTCTTCCTCCGCCGCCGAGCTCATCCTGCAGAGAACCACCGTCTTATTGACTTCCTGTTCCCGCCAAAATAAACACAAAGGTTCACGTCCCACTACTTTTCAGTCAGAAACAAACAAAGTCACAGATTTAAGTGTTCACAGCTTTTCTAGAGATACTAAACCCAGTGATTAATTAAGGCGGTTGATCAAATGTGAACGCAGAACAAATGCAATTCAAAATAAAAGCTTCTTTACATTCCCTCTGCTAATACGTAATAAATACTATATAATATTATTTTCCTGGAAGAAAACCATGAATGTTTCTCTCTGGAATCGTGGACTTTTAGAAACACAAGTTTTTATTCTGCAGTTTAACTCTGAAGGCTAAAGTACGAAACAAATACTCTTGAATAGTCAGATCCAGTCGTTCAGTAAGCTGTAATACCACCGACGACCTCGGGGGGGGCAGTAAGCTGTAATACCACCGACGACCTCGGGGGGGCAGTGTGGAGCAGTACATCATGTACTACCAGTTTACCTGTTGATACACCTTTACTGCCAGTAGTAGTAGTAGAACAGTACTAGTAGAACAGTACTAGTAGAACAGCAGTAGAACAGAAACTCAAGTTGAGTTTGTCCAGAAAACGAGACGTGACCAGTCGGTCCAGACGAGAACGAAACACATCGTTTTAGACACATCATGGTTTTTAAATTTTTTTATTAATGTATTTGAGTAAAAGAGGTAAAGATAATAAATCAATTTAAGCCAATTAAAAGTCCTCATGATCACATTTCTGGGTTGAAATAGAAACAAGTGATAATTATTGCTCATATTGTACAAATGCAGTGTTTATAATGTATTTGTCTAATCGTGTCCCGCTGCAATAAAGGTCTAACTTCTTCTATTTCCTTTTTATAAATCATTTTATAAAATATAGACCTTAATGGATGTATTGATCTTCTCACACACACACACAAACACACACACACACACACACACACACACACCTTTATTGTCGTTACTTTTACTTTGTGCTCACTTCCGCCTCCTCTGTTTACATGTTGAAATGAAGGTAAAAACCAGCAGTTGGTGTGATTTAACGACGTGTCAGGAGTTTGTTTGTCGGTTAGAAGA
The DNA here is from genome assembly GCF_963422515.1 of Blennius ocellaris. Classification (NCBI taxonomy): domain Eukaryota; kingdom Metazoa; phylum Chordata; class Actinopteri; order Blenniiformes; family Blenniidae; genus Blennius; species Blennius ocellaris. Next base: position 466,137 of record NC_137671.1, read on the forward strand.
AGCCGATTTGTAGATCGAGACACCGACAAACGTTTCCCGTCGGTTTGAAATCAGCCGTTTGTTCGGTTGTTTTGCTGGAAGTGGTGAGGAATTAAAATGAGCGCTTGTTTGAACGGAGGCTGGCGCGCAGAGGGTTCCTCGTCATTCACGAACAACGGCGGAGCAGAACGTGCGATTTACGTTGGAATTAATCCAACATCGGAGCAAAGAACGTGATGTGACGAGCGGAAGCAGCGGCGAGGGCAGAAAACACACACCGCTAGCCGTTAGCATCCGCCGAGCTAAGCTAAGCTAAGCTAAGCTGCTAAATGAAAGACGAACATCGCCGGGCGCCATGTTCGTCCACAAACTGCAGCGGCGGCGTTCAGGCGCTCCGTCCCGCCGAGGCGGAGGATTTTCCGGGGGCTCCCGGGGCGAAGGACGCCTCACCCCCCCGGGGGGGGAGCGACACGTTCCCCCGCCAGACACAAAGTCATTTTTACTTTTGATTCGGCTACTTACTTCCTGTTTTCGGTCCGGGGACTGTGAGTTACCAGGATGGAGAGAAGTGCCAGGATGGAGGATGGAGGCCGGCCGCTCCGCTCACCCCGCTGCGGAACCAACATGGCGGCCAACGGCCGCGGCCATGTTTACCCGGAAGTTGGTCGCGTCTTCTTCTTTAACTATTTATTGAACAATAAACAAAATACGGTATACAATATAATAAAGACAAGAAGAAGAAATAACATGGAGTTGCGAAAAAATATATACACACATGTATAAACATAGCAATATTTGCAAAATGCCAAAAGGTTTTTATGAATTATACAAATTTATTTATGAATTTGCACATCTCACTTTCTTACTAATATATTATTTTATTTAATATTTTATTTTATTCTACTTTTTGTGTATATAGTTACTTATTCATGTATGTCTGCTCCAGGGTAGACGGCAAAATAAGAATTTCATTCACTGTGAAACCTGCTTTTACTGGTGATATGACAATAAAACACCTTGAAACTTGAAACTTGAAACTTATACAGAGCGTATGAATAGAGCAAAAATTTTAATTTAATTTGAAATAAATTAGTAGCAATCATCAGGGAAGCAAAGACTAAAATAACAGACAGTTTGAAAAGTGCACAATTTCTTTAGCAAATCTAATTCAAGGTTCAACGTGTTTTATTTGTCATTTCAACAGTAAAAGCAGGTTTCACAGTGTAATGAGATAACTGGACACGAGAACAACAAGGGTTCTAGGGTTTCGTCTGCTTCACTACAAAAGGTACAAGGTTCCACTTCCAATTTAAATCTTGATGAATATTATTAATGACTTTCAATTTTTACATGTTTGAGTTCAGCTCGTGAAAAATGGGAGCAAAAAACTAAAGTGTTATATTTTTGTTTTCGTTTATATTTTATTCTGGTCCGGTGTGTTTTTATCATTATCATTCATTTTGGTTATTAAGAATTTGGATGTCCAAGATATTAAAATTGTTGAGGCTCAAATCTGTCGACTATTGTGTGCGTCTCTACAATGTGTCCGGGTCGCTACAAGGTTTCGGTTCCTCCTGAGCCACATAAATAAAAGACAGTTGATATTCAAACTGTCCATTTAGATCCTCAAATAATCGTGTCTCTTTATCATATAAAGACATTTCAATCTTTTGATCAACACCCCGTGTTCCTGCTGGAAACATTATTTTACTCCGCGGTTGTTTCCGCCCGGACAGTTTTGACCGCCGGACCGCCGTGGAGCAGCAGAGTCCCACATTTCCAGCGTTTGGAGGGAAAACCGTGATAAACGATGTCGGATCAGCCGGTCAGAGTGTAAGTGGGACTTTATTCACGTACATCCGGGGATTTGAGCTCGTTTAGCCGCGGTTTGTTCGTTTCTCTCCTTTAAAGGTTCAAGTCAACGTGCAGCAGTGTTGCCACGGTTACTTTAAAAAAAAAAACTAATCAGATTACTAGTTACTCCTTTGAAAACCAACTTAGTTACTCCACAGATTACTTGTTTTTAAAAGCAACTAAGTTAGATCAGGAGTTTGTTTTGTCGTTACTCACAGCAGCTCCTATAATCTTCATCTGAACATTAAAATTACACTTTGCTGATTCCTGCACCATGTTTATACTTATTTAACCTCTGACCTCCTGCTGGTAACGGTTTACCTACTCAGTCATGAAGGTGTAATCTATTACAACAGGCGTGTCCAACAATCCGATCTAATCCGGCCGCCGGGGGATTAAATTATTCTTTTTAAGTCTAAAAATGAAAAGTGACAGAGGCGAATCTAAAAACACTGGATTGTCCAAAATGACATTCAGAACCGTCCTTGGTCAGAATTAATTAACGCGTCTGTGGAGGTCACATGACGCAACGCCTTTCACAATAAAGGTGTCCAACTTCTGTGAAGTGATACTTTAGACACGTAAACTCAAATGTTTTCCAGATGATGACAACTTGTTTTAACCCTGAATAAACATACGACATCCAGATTAGGTGACTGAGGGTTTGTTTTGTTTTTAATATACTATCTGATTAACTTTAATATGTAAATTTCAAAATAAACTGGCAAATTCTTTCAAAAGGATCAAAAGAAGGAAAGACTTTGACATTTGTCCATATCTGTGTGTGTGTGTGTGTGTGGTGTGTGTGTGTGTGTGTGTGTGTGTGTGTGTGTGTGTGTGTGTGTGTGTGTGTGTGTGTGTGTGTGTGTGTGTGTGTGTGTGTGTGTGTGTGCAGCCTGGTGTGTGGGGACGTCCAGGGCAGGTTGGACGCCCTGTTCAGTCGTGTCCAGGCCGTCCAGAAGAAGACGGGACAGTTTGACGTGAGGACAGAAAAACCCTGATTCCATGTTTCAGTTTCTGTGTTTGTCCCCGGGGACAGGAAGTGTGTTTGTCCCTGGGGACAGGAAGTGTGTTTGTCCCCGAGGACAGGAAGTGTGTTTGTCCCTGAGGACAGGAAGTGTCTCCTGCTCGTTTTGCAGCTGCTGCTCTGTGTGGGGGAGTTCTTCGGGACGACGCCGGAGGCCGAGGCGGCGTGGCGGCAGTACAGGACCGGGGCCAAGAAAGGTGCAGTACTCAGTGTGGCCAGAGAGGGCGCTGTGACTCAGTGTGGCCAGAGAGGGCGCTGTGACTCAGTGTGGCCAGAGAGGGCGCTGTGACTCAGTGTGGCCAGAGAGGGCGCTGTGACTGTTCATGTTGTGTATTGGAATAGAATAGAGTGTTTATCCCTCATGTGGGACGTTCACATTACAGCAGCAGCCATGAGATAACAAAATAAAGGTATAAAGGTATAATATACAAAATAAAGGTATAATATACCAGCTACACGTCGTCCCTCAGCTCCCGTCCACACCTACGTCCTCGGAGCGGCGAGTCCCGACACGGAGAAGAACTTCGCCAACGCAGACGGATGTGAGCTGGCGGAGAACATCACCTACCTGGGTCAGTCCCTACCTGGTACCTGGTACCTGGTACCTGGTACCTACCTGGGTCAGTCCCTACCTGGTACCTGGTACCTGGTACCTACCTGGGTCAGTCCCTACCTGGTACCTGGTACCTACCTGGGTCAGTCCCTACCTGGTACCTGGTACCTGGTACCTACCTGAGTCAGTCCCTACCTGGTACCTGGTACCTACCTGGGTCAGTCCCTACCTGGTACCTGGTACCTACCTGGGCTTTGAGTAACTGTGTCAGTAACTGTGTGTGTGTGTATATATATATATATATACACACACACACACACACACACACACACACACACACACACACATATATATGTGTATATGTGTGTGTGTGTGTGTATATATAAAAATATATTATATAAACATATGTAATATGAGATGTGTTGTGTTGTTGGCTCCAGGGCGTCGGGGCCTGTTCACCGGGGTGTCGGGGCTCCAGATCGCCTACGTCAGCGGGCGGGAGGCGGAGCGGGAGGCGGCGGCGGGGGCAGCGGCTCACTGCTTCACCTGGGCCGACCTGTCGGCGCTGAGCGGCCCGCTGACCTGCGGCTCCAGGTTCAGGGGGGTGGACATCCTGCTCACGTCGCAGTGGCCCCGCGGAGTCTGGCACTTCGGCAACACGCCGGTGAGTGGCGGCGGCACGACGCGTCCGTCCTCGTCGGCAGCTTCATGATACGCCTTTATTTTGAAATTCACGTCTGTACGGCGGCGGCGCGGCTGAATGAATCTGCGGTGTGGAAATAATTCTGAAGACGGTCAACAGAGGAACCCGCCGGGCGGCGCACTGAGTTACAGTAGCAGGAAGTAAAGGAGGCACGGCTCGACCGTATGCTAGCTCCGCCCCTCCATCTGATGTCACGTCAGCTTTGATCCCTTTATTTCCTTTGTAAAGATACGAGACCTCACAGTTTTATTACTGTTTATTTACTGCCTAAGACCTCAGAAATAAAATATCCAAATCATGTTTCAGTAGTTTTAGTTTGACGATCGATCAAAGTGATCAAAGACGTCAGTCCATCAGGTTTGTGGATCAAAGGGAAGCAGAATCGTGACCCTTTGTGACGTCGGTGTTCGTCACGTCGTCGTCCAAACATCTCGACACGGTGTCTTATTGTGAAGGAAGGTGATTTCCACCGCGACCACGAGCCTCTGGGCGTCGGAGCGGAACAGCGGCTCTGACGCCTCCTTGTGTTGCAGGAGGGAAACGTGAAGACGTGTGGCAGCGGCTCCCTCGCTAACCTCGCTGACAAACTCAAGCCGCGGTACCACTTCGCAGGACTAGAGGGCGTGCACTACGAACGACTCCCATACAGGTGCGGCTGGGTGGCGGAGGAGCGGGAGGGTGGTGGAGGAGCGGGAGGGCGCCGGAGGAGCGGGAGGGCGGTGGAGGAGCGGGAGGGTGTTGGTGGAGCGGGAGGGTGTTGGTGGAGCGGGAGGGGCGGCGGAGGAGCGGGAGGGCGGCGGTGGAGCGGGAGGGTGTTGGTGGAGCGGGAGGGTGGCGGAGGAGCGGGAGGGCTCCGGTGGAGGAGCGGGAGGGTGGTGGTGGTGCGTGAGGGTGGTGGAGGAGCGGGAGGGTGGTGGAGGAGCGGGAGTGCGGCGGAGGAGCGGGAGGGCGGCGGAGGAGCGGGAGGGCGCCGGTGGAGCGGGAGGGCGCCGGTGGAGCGGGAGGGTGTTGGTGGAGCAGGAGGGCTCCGGTGGAGGAGTGGGAGGGTGGTGGTGGTGCGTGAGGGTGGTGGAGGAGCGGGAGGGTGGTGGAGGAGCGGGAGGGTGGTGGAGGAGCGGGAGGGCGGCGGAGGAGCGGGAGGGCGCCGGTGGAGCGGGAGGGCACCGGTGGAGCGGGAGGGTGGCGGAGGAGCAGGAGGGTGGCGGAGGAGCAGGAGGGCTCCGGTGGAGGAGTGGGAGGGTGGTGGTGGTGCGTGAGGGTGGTGGAGGAGCGGGAGGGTGGTGGAGGAGCGGGAGGGTGGTGGAGGAGCGGGAGGGCGCCGGTGGAGCGGGAGGGTGGTGGAGGAGCGGGAGGGTGTTGGAGGAGCAGGAGGGTGCCGGTGGAGCAGGAGGGTGCCGGTGGAGCGGGAGGGCGGTGGAGGAGCGGGAGGGCGCCGGTGGAGCGGGAGGGCAGTGACGGTCTTCTTCGTCCTCAGGAACCACCTGGTCCTCCAGGAAAACGCTCAGCATGTCAGTCGCTTCATCGCCCTGGCAACCGTCAACAACCCCGCCAAGAAGAAGGTAGGGCTCCCGAGGGCGCCGCGCCGCGAGGCGTTCGGGGACGCGTGTTCAACGTAGCCCCGCCTCACGTCTCCACTTCCGTCCCGTCGTCCTCGTCTCCAGTACCTGTACGCCTTCAACATCGTTCCCATGGCGACCATGGACGCCGCCCAGCTGGTGACGCAGCCGCAGGACGTCACGGAGAACCCGTACAGACGGAAAGACAAGGGGGACGTCCAGAAGACGTGGTCCAGCGGCGCAGCGGAGGAGGAGGAGGTAACACCGCCCCCCCCCCACCCCTCCCCCCCCCCCCCCCCACGGTCTCCAGTGAGGGTTAACCCCGCCTTCTCCTTTCAGCCCGCCACTCAGTTCTTCTTCGACCTGGCCGAGAAGCGGGGCGGGGGAGGGAGAGGGAGAGGGAGAGGGAGAGGGGGCGGGGAAGGGGGCGGAGCCAGGAAGAGGCCGGACGGGGCCGGACCAGGCGGCGACGCCCATCATCAGTCCAAACAGCCGCGGCGACACCGTGAGTGACGCAACTTCATGTTTCATGATCAGGAACGTTTAACGCCTCGATGATTTCAATCCTCAGATTGACTGGAGTCTGGAATTCCTCCTGTGGACCGGAGCGTCCAACCGGAGCGTCCAACTGTAGCGTCCAGTCCTAGTGTCCAACCGTAGCGTCCAGTCCTAGTGTCCAACCGGAGCGTCCAGTCCTAGCGTCCAACCGTAGCGTCCAGTCCTAGTGTCCAACCGTAGCGTCCAACCGTAGCGTCCAGTCCTAGTGTCCAACCGTAGCGTCCAGTCCTAGCATCCAACCGTAGCGTCCAGTCCTAGCATCCAGTCCTAGCATCCAACCGTAGCGTCCAGTCCTAGTGTCCAACCGTAGCGTCCAGTCCTAGTGTCCAACCGGAGCGTCCAACCGTAGCGTCCAGTCCTAGTGTCCAACCGTAGCGTCCAGTCCTAGTGTCCAACCGTAGCGTCCAACCGTAGCGTCCAGTCCTAATGTCCAACCGTAGCGTCCAGTCCTAGCATCCAACCGTAGCGTCCAGTCCTAGCATCCAGTCCTAGCATCCAACCGTAGCGTCCAGTCCTAGCATCCAGTCCTAGCGTCCAACAATAGCGTCCAACCGTAGCGTCCTGTCCTAGCGTCCAGTCCTAGCGTCCAACAATAGCGTCCAACCGTAGCGTCCTGTCCTAGCGTCCAGCAGCTCGTCTCCATGGAAACGAGCCCAGATCTAAATGGTGGTTACTGTGTTGTAGCTCCGCCCACCGGGCCCTGCTGGTTCTGCCTGGCCAGTCCTCAGGTGGAGAAGCACCTGGTCGTCAGCATCGGCTCCAACGTGAGTTGACGCCGCGGCGCCGCCCGGTGGCCCAGCGGGGTACTGACCGGCGTGTGTTGCAGGGCCACCTGGCGGTGCAGCGGCGCCGCCCGGTGGCCCAGCGGGGTACTGACCGGCGTGTGTTGCAGGGCCACCTGGCGGTGCAGCGGCGCCGCCCGGTGGCCCAGCGGGGTACTGACCGGCGTGTGTTGCAGGGCCACCTGGCGGTGCAGCGGCGCCGCCCGGTGGCCCAGCGGGGTACTGACCGGCGTGTGTTGCAGTGCTACCTGGCGGTGGCCAAAGGCGGCCTGACGCCGCAGCACGTCCTCATCCTGCCCATCGGCCACTACCAGTCGGTGGTGGAGCTGAGCGGCGCCGTGCTGGACGAGATGGAGCGCTACAAGGCGGCGCTGCAGCGGTTCTACCGGAGCAAGGGCCTGCGCTGCGTTCTGTTTGAGAGGAACTACAGGAGCCAACATCTGCAGCTGCAGGTACCGGGGGGGGGGGTGTAGAACAGCTACAGTAGAACAGCTGCAGTAGAACAGCTGCTGACCCCCCCCCCCCCCCCCCCCCGGTGCTCCAGGTGGTCCCGGTGCCGTTGGACCGCTGCTCCACTGAGGACCTGAAGGAAGCCTTCATGGTCCAGGCTCAGGACCAGAACATGGAGCTGATGGAGATCCCCCAACACACACACCTCAAACAGGTCACACACACACACACACACACACACACACACACACACACACACACACACACACACACACACACACACACACACACACACACACACACACACACACACACACCTCAAACAGGTCACACACACACACACACACACACACACACACACCTCAAACAGGTCACACACACACACACACACACACACACACACACACACCTCAAACAGGTCACACACACACACACACACACACACACACCTCAAACAGGTCACACACACACACACACACACACACACACACACACACACACACACACTCTGACTGCAGTGTCCTGTCCCAGATTGTCCCTCCAGGGACGCCGTACTTCTACGTGGAACTGGACTCGGGGGAGAAGCTGCTCCACCGCATCCAGAAGAATTTCCCTCTGCAGTTCGGCAGGTGAAGGTTCTACTACCGTTCTAGGTTCTACTACTGTTCTAGGTTCTACTACCGTTCTAGGTTCTACTACCGTTCTAGGTTCTACTACTGTTCTAGGTTCTACTACCGTTCTAGGTTCTACTACCGTTCTAGGTTCTACTACCGTTCTAGGTTCTACCTTCTGGTATCGTCTCACTTTATTCTAGTGAACTCGTCAGTGTTCAGGTGTTGTAGCAGACCAGGACCACGGGGGGCGCTAGAGAGCCGACGCACCTTTTACTTCCTGGTTTCCAGCTCTGCCTTCAGAATAAAAGAGGATTCATCCTCCATAAGTGCTGCTCAAGGTTCCAGCTCTCGTCACCAGCAGCCATTAAAATATCATATTTAGCTTCTCGTTGAGATGTCGTGATGCACCTGAACGCATCACGGAGCTGCTGCAGCTGAAACCAGACCAACATGGCTCTTTTATTATGAAACCGTTCAGAGGGAGGTTTCTGACTGCAGGAACTAAGAAGACATGTGGCTGTTGTGAGGGGGCGTGGCCTGTTGTGAGGGGGCGTGGCCTGCCAGTTCAGCAGCGACTGTATGAACAGTCCTGCAGAAAAAGCTTTTTTACCTGCAGCTTGTCGACGTCACTGCTGAACCTTCATGAAGAGTCTGTAGGAGGGTCAGTCTGTACTGCAGGAGGGTCAGTCTGTACTTCCTCCTGGACCAACCAGTCTGTACTGCAGGGATGTAGTCTGTACTACTGACCAGTCTGTCCTGCAGGGAGGTCTTGGCCAGCGAGGCGGTGCTGAACATTCCGACCCGAGCGGATTGGAAGGAGTGTAAACAGACGAGGGAGGAGGAGGAGGAGGTCTGCAGACTGCTGAGGGACGACTTCCAGCCCTACGACTTCAACTGGGAGGACGACTGACACACACACACACACACACACACACACACACACACACACACACACACACACACACACACACACACACACACACACACACACACACACACACACACACACACACACACACACACACACACACACACACACACACACACACACACACACACACACACACACACACACACACACACACACACACGTTGTCTGTTGCTGTTGGAAAATCGTGAAATTGAAAGTCTTTTATAAAATCATGTTTGAAGTGAAAACGGCGTCAAACTGAATGTCGAAGGTGTTTGAACAATAAAGTTCCGTTCAAAGTGATGACATCACATCAGTCAGTTTGTGAAAACGCAGCAGGTCCTTCTGGAACAAACTGGATTTGATCACTTGGTCGTCGTCACGCCGTCCATTTCTCCGTCTGGCCAGCAGGGGGCCGAGGTCCTGTAGAGCTACGACGGTAGAGGGCTGAAGACAGGCTTTCCTGCGTTCAGTCGTTTAAAAAGAATTCAAACGTCGTAGAGGAAACCGTCGACTTCCTGCTGAGGAAGGTAGCCGGCGCGCTAGGTGGCCGGCGCGCTAGGTAGCCGGCGCGCGAGGAGTTGACTGCCGCCATCAATTCACCAGCAGTCAGTTTCTTATTAGTTTATTTGGCACCTTACAGATCATCTCCACTGCAACAGTTACGTAAAACTCCCCAAAAGCTCTGAATTTAAAACAAGAAAAGCCTCAAAGTAAAAACAGAATTAACGTGCAGTTAGCGCTCAAACTCTCGGTAAACGTACGTTACAGGCGTGAGTAACAGGCGTGGCCACTAGGGGGCAGCAGGACTGGAAACGTTTTAGTAAGTCGTCGGTTGAAAATCATGAGGTTTGGGTTCAAACTAAGAGAAAAGCTTGTTCACTTTCCTTTCGGCGGAACGAGGCGTTAGAAGGTAGAACCGCTACGACGACGCCACACCGTCACCAACCGACCAGGCCGTCCGGTATGGATCCGAGCGGCGGGGGAGGGGTAGGGTAGGGGGGGGGGGGGGGGGGGGCGTAGGTCAAACTCCAGGCAGCAGCTTTACACAAAGTCCCTGGACCTCTTGATGGCGCAGCAGAGCATCATGCTGAAGATCATCCCGAAGATCTGGGGAGAGAGTGGAGGGTAAGGAACTCTGTAGACCCTACCCCACAACCGCTCAGTGTAGACCCTACCCCACAACCGCTCAGTGTACACCCTACCCCACAACCGCTCAGTGTAGACCCTACCCCACAACCGCTCAGTGTACACCCTACCCCAGAAACGCTCAGTGTACACCCTACCCCACAACCGCTCAAACCTCAGTCTGATCAAGATGGTGTTAGGGTTTCATGGTTCTAGGGTTCCATGGTTCTAGGGTTCCATGGTTCCATGGTTCTAGGGTTCCATGGTTCCATGCGGCTGTAGACTCACCATGATGACCCCGATGCCGATCCCGACCCCCCCGATGATGTGCAGCTTGTTGTTGAACATCTGGTCGATGGCTGCAGGACAACTCTGGGGACAAAGAACCATCAGACCCGTCAGTCATTGTGAAGGTTCCGGTCCTGAAGGTTCCGGTCCTGAAGGTTCCGGTCCTGAAGGTTCCGGTCCCTCACCGTGGTGATCAGGACCTCCAGACCCTCCTGCTTCGGGCAAATGTCTCTGGCGGCGTCGATCACCGTCCCCGTGGGACCGCAGCAGTCCAACTGCAAGGACACAGGACAGCAGTGAGCTGATGGAGACAACAGTGGGTGGAGGAGGGTGGAGGAGGGTGGAGGTCTCACCCCGAAGTGGATGAGTCGCAGCGTCTCCTTCAGCGCCTCCTGGCGGGTGTCCTTGTAGTTGGCGTAGGTCTGCTTGTAGAACTCAGTGATGTCCTCCACCACCTGACGGAGGAGCGTCATACACTGTGTGTGTCAGTGAGAGTGTGTGTGTGTGTGTCAGTGTGTGTGTGTGTCTGTGTGTGTGTGTGTGTGTGTGTGTGTGTGTACCCGGTCCTTGTTGGACAGCCCCCAGATCCCAGCAGCAACCTCCACGGCGAAGATGAGGAGCAGGAAGAGGAAGAACTGGACCAGAGAGAGGACAAGTTAATAGTCCTCTATCACTCTGTGTCCAGGAGGACGAGGTGGACGGAGGAGGACAGAGGTGGACAGGGAGGACAGGGGAGGACAGGGGAGGACAGAGGAGGACAGAGGAGGACGGAGGTGGACAGGGAGGACAGAGGTGGACAGGGAGGACAGAGGTGGACGGGGGAGGACAGAGGAGGACGGGGGAGGACAGAGGAGGACGGGGGAGGACAGAGGTGGACAGGGAGGACGGGGGAGGACGGGGGAGGACAGAGGAGGACGGGGGAGGACGGGGGAGGACGGGGGTGGACAGGGAGGACAGAGGAGGACGGGGGAGGACGGAGGTGGACAGGGAGGACGGAGGAGGACGGGGGAGGACAGGGGAGGACAGGGGAGGACAGGGAGGACGGAGGAGGACGGGGGAGGACGGGGGAGGACGGGGGTGGACAGGGAGGACAGAGGAGGACGGGGGAGGACGGGGGAGGACGGAGGTGGACAGGGAGGACGGAGGAGGACGGGGGAGGACGGGGGAGGACGGAGGTGGACAGGGAGGACGGAGGAGGACGGGGGAGGACAGGGGAGGACAGGGGAGGACAGGGAGGACAGGGAGGACAGAGGAGGACAGGGGAGGACAGGGAGGACAGAGGAGGACAGGGGAGGACAGAGGAGGACAGAGGAGGACAGAGGAGGACAGAGGAGGACAGGGAGGACAGAGGAGGACGGGGGAGGACAGAGGAGGACAGAGTCTCCACGGTGGTTCAATATGGTCTCAGAAGATATGCAAACATTATAAATCCACATTTGGCAACAGGCCAGAGTCCTGATTAGGGGAATATATAAATATATAACTATCTAAATGTATAACTGTATAAATCTATACAAACATATATATCTATATCTAAACATATATATCTATATCTAAACATATATATCTATATCTAAACATATATATCTAAACATATATATCTAAACATATATATCTATATCTAAACATATATATCTATATCTAAACATATATATCTATATCTAAACATATATATCTATATCTAAACATATATAACTATATCTAAACATATATATCTAACTATATATAACTATATCTAAACATATATATCTAAACATATATAACTATATCTAAACATATATATCTATATCTAAACATATATATCTATATCTAAACATATATATCTAAACATATATATCTAAACATATATATCTAAACATATATATCTAAACATATATATCTATATCTAAACATATATATCTATATCTAAACATATATATCTATATCTAAACATATATATCTATATCTAAACATATATAACTATATCTAAACATATATATCTATATCTAAACATATATAACTATATCTAAACATATATATCTAACTATATATAACTATATCTAAACATATATATCTAAACATATATAACTATATCTAAACATATATATCTATATCTAAACATATATATCTAAACATATATATCTATATCTAAACATATATATCTAAACATATATATCTATATCTAAACATATATATCTATATCTAGACATATATAACTATATCTAAACATATATATCTAAACATATATATCTATATCTAAACATATATATCTAAACATATATATCTATATCTAGACATATATATCTATATCTAGACATATATAACTATATCTAAACATATATAACTATATCTAAACATATATAACTATATCTAAACATGTATAACTATATCTAAACATATATATCTAAACATATATATCTCAACATATCTCTACAGAAGCCTGGGGGCGTGGTGACTCACGAGTCCCAGCATGCACGGCGACTCCTTGATGGCGCCGCAGCAGCCCAGGAACCCGACCACCATCATCAGGGCCCCCGCCGCCACCAGGATGTAGACCCCTGCAACCAGAACCAGGACTCACAACCTGACCTGGACCGGGACCCCGACCTGAACCGGTCCGTCTCTCCTCTGCTGGACCCTGGAGGACCTGCTGCTCTGCTAGACCCTGGAGGACCTGCTCCACTAGACCCTGGAGAACCTGCTCCTCTGCTAGACCCTGGAGGACCTGCTCTGCTAGACCCTGGAGGACCTGCTCCTCTGCTAGACTCTGGAGGAGGACCTGCTCTGCTAGACCCTGGAGGACCTGCTCCACTAGACCCTGGAGAACCTGCTCCACTAGACCCTGGAGAACCTGCTCCGCTAGACCCTGGAGAACCTGCTCCTCTGCTAGACCCTGGAGGACCTGCTCTGCTAGACCCTGGAGGACCTGCTCCTCTGCTAGACTCTGGAGGAGGACCTGCTCCTCTGCTAGACCCTGGAGGACCTGCTCCTCTGCTAGACCCTGGAGGACCTGCTCCTCTGCTAGACTCTGGAGGAGGACCTGCTCTGCTAGACCCTGGAGGACCTGCTGCTCTGCTAGACCCTGGAGGACCTGCTCCTCTGCTAGACTCTGGAGGAGGACCTGCTCTGCTAGACCCTGGAGGACCTGCTCCACTAGACCCTGGAGAACCTGCTCCGCTAGACCCTGGAGAACCTGCTCCGCTAGACCCTGGAGGACCTGCTGCTCTGCTGGACCCTGGAGGACCTGCTCTGCTAGACCCTGGAGGAGGACCTGCTCTGCTAGACCCTGGAGGAGGACCTGCTCTGCTAGACCCTGGAGGACCTGCTGCTCTGCTAGACCCTGGAGGACCTGCTCTGCTAGACCCTGGAGGACCTGCTGCTCTGCTAGACCCTGGAGGACCTGCTCTGCTAGACCCTGGAGGAGGACCTGCTCTGCTGGACCCTGGAGGACCTGCTCAAGGTTCCTTCAGTCATATTTGATCATATTTAGCGTCTAGCTGTTTGAGAACCACATCTGGGGACACTGTCTGGAGGCTCGTCCAGATGTTTGTCCTCCAGATGTTTGTCCTCCAGATGTTTGTCCTCCAGCAGCTCCTCCTATCAGAGACCAGCAGCAGCTCCTCCTCCCAGAATGCACCAGTGTGGGAACAAAGACACTTTGTCCATCGACCAACAATGACAGTTCTGTGTGGAGAACCGGACCGGACCGGACCCAGTCTGACCTCAACTACCCTCACAGCCTGACCTGGTCCAGATGGAGGACCTGGTCCAGATGGAGGACCTGGTCCAGGTGGGACCCAGTGATCCCGTCACGGTTGGACACTGAGGACCAGCAGAAGTTGGACGGCGTCTCACCGGTGAAGAAGACGGACGGAGAGTCTTGTCCTTCGAAGAGTCCAACAGTCCGGGAGTCGAACCGGAGCCACAGCCCTACGGCAAGGACGGCCGTACCTGCCAGCTGGGGGACGGGGACACTTTAGACACCTCCATGACCATACCATTACCATACCAGCCATACCATTACCATACCAGCCACACCCTCGCCTCAGCAGCTGCAGGTTCAAATCCTCAAGACTGACCAACTTTACTGAAGTTGGACATCAAGAGTCCTGAAAGACTGGAGTGGAGGACTGGTGGGCGGAGTAACGGTGGTGTGGGCGGAGTAACGGTGGTGTGGGCGGAGTAACATGGAACACAACCGGTAAATGTCATTGAAAGTGTGTCGGTGTTACACTGTAAACGGTCCCCCACAGGACACGTGTTACACTGTAAACGGTCCCCCCACAGGACACGTGTTGCACTGTAAACGGTCCCCCACAGGACACGTGTTACACTGTAAACGGTCCCCCCCACAGGACACGTGTTGCACTGTAAACGGTCCCCCACAGGACACGTGTTACACTGTAAACGGTCCCCCCACAGGACACGTGTTGCACTGTAAACGGTCCCCCACAGGACACGTGTTGCACTGTAAACGGTCCCCCCACAGGACACGTGTTACACTGTAAACGGTCCCCCCACAGGACACGTGTTGCACTGTAAACGGTCCCCCCACAGGACACGTGTTGCACTGTAAACGGTCCCCCCACAGGACACGTGTTGCACTGTAAACGGTCCCCCCACAGGACACGTGTTGCACTGTAAACGGTCCCCCACAGGACACGTGTTACACTGTAAACGGTCCCCCACAGGACACGTGTTACACTGTAAACGGTCCCCCCACAGGACACGTGTTGCACTGTAAACGGTCCCCCACAGGACACGTGTTACACTGTAAACGGTCCCCCCACAGGACACGTGTTGCACTGTAAACGGTCCCCCACAGGACACGTGTTACACTGTAAACGGTCCCCCCCACAGGACACGTGTTACACTGTAAACGGTCCCCCACAGGACACGTGTTACACTGTAAACGGTCCCCCCACAGGACACGTGTTGCACTGTAAACGGTCCCCCCCACAGGACACGTGTTGCAC
>NC_137671.1:483993-486493 GCF_963422515.1 Blennius ocellaris
AAAATAAGGTTAATTTAATTAATTTGAAACGTTTAACTTGTTAACGCAGTTTTGTTATTTTACTCCTCAGCAGAGCAGGAGCAGCAGGAGGAGCAGGAGGAGGAGCAGGAGGAGCAGCAGGAGGAGCAGGAGGAGCAGCAGGAGGAGCAGGAGGAGCAGGAGGAGCAGGAGCAGCAGGAGCAGCAGGAGGAGCAGGAGGAGCAGCAGGAGGAGCAGGAGGAGCAGCCGCTGCGCCTCCAGAGTAGAACAACAAGTTTGAGTTGAAAACGTTTCCTGACGGCTGGTTGAGAAAGTAAAAGTCGGCCAAAGTCAGAGTAATCTGAGTAATTTCCAGTTCCCACACAGGAGCTCCACCTCCTCCTCCACCTCCTCCTCCTCCACCTCCTCCTCCTCCACCCAGACGGCGCTCCCTGACGCTACGTACCCAGAACAGGAAGTTGAAGACGAACACGAGGTACTTGACGACCTTCATTCCTCCCATGATGAAGAACAAACAACAGCTTCTGCTTCTCTCAGGCTGCTACCTGCTTTATGCACCACACCTGGAGGGGGAGGGGCGGGGGGAGGGGCAGGGGGCGGGGCCTCCAGGTGTCCAACCTGAGCAGAATCAGTCTGAAGCTTTGAAGCAACGAAACTGTTTAGATTCACTTGATGTTTTTGATTTTTGCTCAAATCTGACGAATGGAAAATTATGAAACCGTCTGGTTGGTGGCTGGAACTTTATTGTGAAAGAACTGAGTCTAGTCTGGGACTTTACTGTGAAAGAACTGGGTTTGGGCTGGAACTTTTCTGTGAAAGAACTGAGTCTAGTCTGGAACTTTACTGTGAAAGAACTGAGTCTAGTCTGGAACTTTATTGTGAAAGAACTGAGTCTAGTCTGGGACTTTACTGTGAAAGAACTGGGTTTGGTCTGGAACTTTACTGTGAAATAACTGAGTCTAGTCTGGAACTTTACTGTGAAAGAACTGGGTCTAGTCTGGAACTTTACTGTGAAAGAACTGGGTTTGGTCTGGAACTTTACTGTGAAAGAACTGGGTCTAGTCTGGAACTTTACTGTGAAAGAACTGGGTCTAGTCTGGAACTTTACTGTGAAAGAACTGAGTCTAGTCTGGAACTTTACTGTGAAAGAACTGGGTTTGGTCTGGAACTTTACTGTGAAAGAACTGAGTTTTGATTTGATTGATTGGTTGATTGGTTGATTGGTTTATTGATTGATTGGTTTATTGGTTTATTGGTTGATTGGTTGATTGGTTGATTGGCTGGTTGGTTGATTGGCTGGTTGATTGGTTGATTGGCTGGTTGGTTGATTGGTTGATTGATTGATTGGCTGGTTGCTTGATTGGTTGATTGGGTGTCAGTGATATTAAATAGTGTGTCATGTGACCCGCGGTGAAAAAATTCTTGGTGTGTCGGTCACTTATACGTGTGGAAGTTACCAGTTACCAGTTACCAGATACCAGATACCAGTTACCAGTTACCAGTTACCAGATACCAGATACCAGTTACCAGATACCAGATACCAGTTACCAGTTACCAGTTACCAGATACCAGATACCAGTTACCAGTTACCAGTTACAGCATCAACGTGTCCTGAAGGTTCATCTGGGATTCGTGTTACAGAGAAACTAAAGTTGTTTTAAAGTCCAGAGACTCACAGGGAAGACCAAGTTACAGTTACAGCTAAAGTTACAGTTACAGTTACAGTTACAGTTAGTTACAGTTACAGTTACAGTTATAGTTACAGCTAAAGTTACAGTTATAGTTACAGTTACAGCTAAAGTTACAGTTACAGTTACAGTTAGTTACAGTTACAGTTACAGTTATAGTTACAGTTACAGCTAAAGTTACAGTTGCAGTTACAGTTAGTTACAGTTACAGTTACAGTTATAGTTACAGTTACAGCTAAAGTTACAGTTACAGTCTCAGTCCCAGTTATAGTTAGTTACAGTTATACTTACACTTACAGTTAAAGTTACAGTTAGTTATAGTTAAAGTTACAGTTAGTTATAGTTAAAGTTACAGTTACAGTTACAGTTCCAGTTAGTTCCAGTTCCAGTTCCAGTCTCAGGTCCAGTCCAGCTCACCCAGAAGAAGAAGTTGAAGATGAAGAGGCAGTACTTGACACACAGCTCCCCGCTGCTCAGCGCCGCCATCCTGCTGCCTTCAGTCTGGAGTCACGACAAACCCAACGAGGCTCCGCTTCCCTCTGAGACTCTGCTTCCCTCTGAGACTCTGCTTCCCTCTGAGACTCGTCTTCCCTCTGAGACTCGCCTTCCCTCTGAGACTCGTCTTCCCTCTGAGACTCGCCTTCCCTCTGAGACTCGGCTGGGCTGGGATGACTCCTCCCTCCTCTCAATCATTTCCTCCACAGGACAGTTTTCCTCCTTTAATGACGCTTATTTGTGAAAAAGTGACGAGAAACTTTTTACAATGGAAACAATCAGGATCTGTCACCAAATCCTGAGTGTGTGTGTGTGTGTGTGTGTGTGTGTGTGTGTGT
>NC_137671.1:501493-511493 GCF_963422515.1 Blennius ocellaris
ATGTCCAAGGAACACATTCATTCCTTCATTCATTCATTCATTCATTCATTCATCCATTCATTCCTTCATTCATTCATTCATTCATTCATTCATTCATTCATTCATTCATTCATTCATTCATTCATTCATTCATTCATTCATTAGTGTTGCAGCCATTTTAAATACAAACGACTCGTCGCTGCCGGAATCAATTCAGTGTCAGAGTCTCTCGTCTCCACCGTCCTCGTCACATGGTTCACAGTGTGTGGTTGTCATGACAACAGGTTGTGGAGACGATGGATTCGCTGGGGTGTGTGTGTGTGTGTGTGTGTGTGTGTGTGTGTGTGTGTGTGTGTGTTAGCGGGATGTTGTCCAAGGTGACTCTTGAGAGAAACCGTTTCTCTCCATTAATCACACGAGCCAATGAAGGATATTAAACACTTCTAGTATGAAATGTGTTTTTAATACATTTATTACAAAATCTCAGTATTTAATGTCAATATTATACAATAAATGTGTAGAGTTTGAGTGAGAACTGCAGCCTTTTGTTGAACAAACCGGGTTGAAATGACAAGTTTTAAACATTTTGTTCATAAATTTAGTCATTCCAGGTTTTTTTCCAGACAAATAGAAAATGAAATAAGTCAAATAGACGAGATTTCTAGTAAATGTATATCTACCAATTCATAGTTAGTGCTTTACTTCATGAGTGCCAACTTGCTAATCTAGCTATGCTACTTTAATCTGAACTGGCTATGCTATGATATTGCTAGTTTGGCTATGCTATGATAATGCTAATTTGGCTATGCTACAATAATGCTAATTGGGCTAAGCTACATATATGCTAATCTGGCTATGCTATGATAATTCTAATTTGGCTATGCTACAATAATGATAATTTGGCTAAGCTACATATATGCTAAACTGGCTATGCTATGATAATGCTTATTTGACTGTGCTATGATAATGCTAATTTGGCTATGCTACAATAATGCTAATTTGGCTGTGCTATGATAATGATAATTTGGCTATGCTACAATAATGATAATTTGGCTAAGCTACATATATGCTAATCTGGCTATGCTATGATAATACAAACAGGTACATGACATTTCAGCTTGTCAATCATCTGCTCTCAACCAATCACTGGCGCCACAGAAGTAAACCAGCTGTGCTGTGATTGGCTGAGGGGAAAAGGAGGCTTCCTGTCAGGTGTCTCCTCGGCTCGAAGCCCCCTGGAGGTCAAAGTTCAACGTGTGTCTGCAGATGTTCGCAGTCAGCTGGTGGAGCAGCAGCGGTGCCTGGAACAGCAGACCGACATGCGGGTCCAGCTGCTCCAGGACCTCCAGGACTTCTTCAGGAAGAAGGCCGAGATCGAGACGGAGTATTCCAGGAACCTGGAGAAGCTGGCCGAGAGGTTCATGGCCAAGACCAGGAGCACCAAGGACCACCAGCAGTACAAGTAGGCCTGTGTGTGTGTGTGTGTGTGTGTGTGTGTGTGTGTGTGTGCGTGTGTGTGTGTGTGTGTGTGTGTGTGTGTGAGTGTGTGTGTGTGTGTGTGTGTGTGAGTGTGAGTGCGTGTGTGTGAGTTATTAGAATCAACAGCACACCACCTTCAGGTGAATCACGAAAACTTATAATAGTATTAATAATAATGATAATAATGATAATAATTAATGTAATAATAGTTTAATAGTAATAATAATAATAGTAGCTAATAATAATTAGTATTAATAGTTAAGTACATTAGTAACCATTACCAGAAATCACCAATACTCACCAGTACTCTGCAGTAGTCAGCAGGAGTAACGTGTTGTTGTCGTTATTATTGTTGTTGTTGTTGTCGTTATTATTGTTGTTGTTATTGTTGTTGTCGTTATTATTGTTGTTGTTGTTGTCGTTATTATCAGGGTTGTTGTTTTGAAATAAACAAAGCGTTGAAAGTGTTTTATTGTGACTTTGATCTTCAGGAAGGATCAGAACCTTTTGTCTCCAGTCAACTGCTGGTACCTGCTGCTGAACCAGGTCAGTCTGGGTCCTGGTTCTCCCTGACCCTGAACCCTAACCCTGACCCCAAACCCTTGCCTTGACCCTAAACCCTAAACCCTAGCCTTGACCCCAAACCCTGACCCTGACCCTAAACCCTAAACTATAACCTTGACCCTGAACCCTAACTTTGACCCTGACCTTGACCCTAAACCCTGACCCAAAAACCATTGACCCTTACCCTAACCCCTGACCCTGACCCTAACCCTGACCCTAAACCCTAAACCTTAAACCCTAAACCCTAAACCCTCAACCCTGATCCCAAACCCTGACCCTCAACCCTGATCCTCAACCCTGACCCCAAAACCATTGACCTCTGACCCTCAACCCCTCCTGGTTCTGCTCCCGGTCCGTCCTCCAGGTAAGGCGGGAGAGTAAGGACCACGCCACGCTCAGCGACCTTTACCTGAACAACGTCATCAGCCGACTCACGCACATCAGCGAGGACTCGGCCCGGCTGCTGAAGAGGGTGAGTCACGGTTCCAGGTCTAGTACTTTAGTATTGGTAGTACTTTAGTATTGGTAGTACTTTAGTATCTGTGCTCCAGGAGACGAACAAACACCGTTGATGCTTCGTTCCTTCGGTTTCTTAGATGAATGAAGTTTTTCTCTTCTTGTTTCAGAGCAAAGAAATTATCTTCCAGCTGCAGGAAGATCTGATGAAGCTGCTGAATGAGCTGTACACCGTGAGTACTGCACTGTACTACACCCTGAGTACTGCACTGTACTACACCCTGAGTACTGCACTGTACTACACCCTGAGTACTGCACTGTACTACACCCTGAGTACTGCACTCTGTACTACACCCTGAGTACTGCACTGTACTACACCCTGAGTACTGCACTCTGTACTACACCCTGAGTACTGCACTGTACTACACCCTGAGTACTGCACTGTACTACACCCTGAGTACTGCACTCTGTACTACACCCTGAGTACTGCACTGTACTACACCCTGAGTACTGCACTCTGTACTACACCCTGAGTACTGCACTGTACTACACCCTGAGTACTGCACTGTACTGCACCGTGAGTACTGCACTGTACTGCACCGTGAGTACTGCACTGTACTACACCCTGAGTACTGCACTCTGTACTACGCCCTGAGTACTGCACTGTACTGCACCCTGAGTACTGCACTCTGTATTACACCGTGAGTACATCACCAGACGATGACCAGACGATGACCAGACGATGACCAGACGAGGACCAGACGATGACCAGACGAGGACCAGACGATGACCAGATGACGACCAGACGATGACCAGACGATGACCAGACGATCACCAGACGAGGACCAGACGATGACCAGACGACGACCAGACGACCACCAGACGATCACCAGACGACGACCAGACGATGACCAGACGACGACCAGACGATGACCAGACGAGGACCAGACGATGACCAGACGATGACCAGACGATGACCAGACGAGGACCAGACGATGACCAGACGATCACCAGACGATGACCAGACGACGACCAGACGACGACCAGACGACGACCAGACGACGACCAGACGATCACCAGACGACGACCAGACGATGACCAGACGACCACCAGACGACCACCAGACGATCACCAGACGATGACCAGACGACGACCAGACGACCACCAGACGATCACCAGACGACGACCAGACGACGACCAGACGACCACCAGACGATCACCAGACGATGACCAGACGACGACCAGACGACGACCAGACGACGACCAGACGACGACCAGACGATCACCAGACGACGACCAGACGATGACCAGACGACCACCAGACGACCACCAGACGATCACCAGACGATGACCAGACGACGACCAGACGACCACCAGACGATCACCAGACGACGACCAGACGACGACCAGACGACCACCAGACGATCACCAGACGATGACCAGACGACGATCAGACGACCACCAGACGATCACCAGACGACGACCAGACGACGACCAGACGACCACCAGACGATCACCAGACGATGACCAGACGACGACCAGACGACCACCAGACGATCACCAGACGATGACCAGACGACGACCAGACGACCACCAGACGATCACCAGACGATGACCAGACGACGACCAGACGACCACCAGACGATCACCAGACGATCACCAGACGATGACCAGACGATGACCAGACGATGACCAGACGATGACCAGACGATGACCAGACGATCACCAGACGATGACCAGACGATGACCCGTCACGTTTCCCTGTCCAGGTGATGAAGACGTACCACATGTACCACGCCGAGACCATCAGTGCGGAGAGCAAGTTGCGGGAGGCGGAGCGTCAGGAGGGACGCCTGAAGGGCGTGTCGGGGTCGGGCGGGGGGGCGGAGCCTGTGTTCGGCCTGCGGATCGAAGAGCGCCACCAGAGACGTAACGCCGCCCGCAAGATGGAGAAGATGAGAGAGAAGGTGAGGCTCTGGGTCCCAGGGTGACCTTCAAAGTGGTGACCTTCATAGTTCTGACCTTCACTGTGGTGACCTTCATAGTTCTGACCTTCATAGTTCTGACGTTCATAGTGGTGACCTGGTTGTTCCACCAGTTGTTCTACCAGTTGTTCTACCAGTTGTTCTACCAGTTAGACTTGTGGTTTGTTCTCCAGAGGAAGGCCAAGTTCTCGGAGAACAAGCTAAAGACCCTGAAGGCCAGAAACGAGTACCTGCTGACGCTGGAGGCCACCAACGCCTCCGTCTTCAAGTACTACGTCCACGACCTGCCCGACATCGTCGACGTGAGTCTTTGTCCTCCTCTGTTGGGGGTGGGTGGGGTGGGGGTGGGGGGGGTGGGTGGGGGGGAGGTGGGGGGGGGCGGATGTTCCTCATCTGTCCTGCTGTTTCCCTGCAGTGCTGTGACCTAGGGTACCACTCCAGTCTGAGCCGGGCTCTCCGGACCTACCTGTCAGCCGAGCTGAGCCTTGAGGCCTCCAGGAGGACGGGCCTGGAGGTCCTGGAAGGGGCAGTGGAGGGTCTGGACCCGGCCCGGGACCGCCAGCGCCTGCTGGGCCTCTACCCCACCGCCTTCTGCCCCCCCCAGCACTTCGGCTTCCAGTCGCACATGGGCGACGCGGTAGGTCCTCCTGACACCGTGACTGACTGTAACCTGACACCGTGACAGACTGCAACCTGACACCGTGACTGACTGTAACCTGACACCGTGACATGACACCGTGACAGACTGCAACCTGACACCGTGACTGACTGTAACGTGACACCGTGACAGACTGCAACCTGACACCGTGACTGACTGCAACCTGACACCGTGACTGACTGTAACCTGACACCGTGACATGACACCGTGACAGACTGCAACCTGACACCGTGACTGACGTAACATGACACCGTAACGTGACACCGTGACTGACGTAGTGTCAGACTTTGATCTTCTCAAAATCAAACGTTACGTTGTAACAATGTGTAACATTGTAACGTTCCTTGCTTGACAGCAACACGTGAATTGTGACTGACATGTTGTTGTTATTGTTGTTATTGTTGTTATCGTCCAGGTGAACCACATCTCCTCTCAGCCTCAAGTCCAGGCTGAACTCACCCTCCGACTCACGCAGCTGCAAACCCGCCTCACATCTCTGAAGATCGAAAACGAAGAGGTGAGACTGCGTCACACTGTTCACACCTGAAGATCCAGACTGTCACACTGTTCACACCTGAAGATCCAGACTGTCACACTGTTCACACCTGAAGATCCAGACTCCATTGTCACACTAGTATT
Source organism: Blennius ocellaris (assembly GCF_963422515.1). Lineage (NCBI taxonomy): Eukaryota > Metazoa > Chordata > Actinopteri > Blenniiformes > Blenniidae > Blennius > Blennius ocellaris. The sequence continues at coordinate 507,254 of NC_137671.1, forward strand.
GGTTTTACCATGTGAGCTGGGACTAGCATGTTCATAGTGGTTAGCTTGTGGGCTAGCATGGTAGCCATGCTCCTGAGTGACGGTGAGGTGTGTTGCGCCCCCTGCAGGTGAAGAAGACCTGGGGGGCCACTCTGGCCACCCTGCAGGACATGACGGTGCTGGACGACTGCGACGTGTCCCAGAGCTTCACCCACAGTCCGTCCTCCGAGTCGGTGAAGTCCAGCGTGTCGGACGGCTACCTGAACAAACCCAGTCTGGCCAAGAGGCGGAGCAACCAGCAGGAGACGGAGCTCTTCTACTTCACCGTGAGGGCAGACCACCCCTGACCTCTGACCCCCTGACCTCTGACTCCTGACCTCTGACCCCTGACCTCTGACTCCTGACCCCCTAATCCCCTGACCTCTGCCCCCTGAGCCCTGATCCCTGACCCCCTGACCTCTGACTCCTGATCCCTGACCCCTTGACCCCTGACCCCTGATCCCTGACCCCTAATCCTTGACCCCCCCAGACCCCCTGACCCCTTACCCCGATCTTCCATTACTGCAGTATTACAGTACTGCAGTATTACAGTACAGTTGCTGAGTTCTGTTCATATTTCCATCCTCAGAAATTCCGTGAATACCTTGAAGGAAGTAATCTGATTTCTAAACTCCAGGCCAAACACGACATTCTGAAGAAAGCCTTGGCGGAGGGTAAGACCAGACCTCACCCCTTCACCATGAAGTGGTGAATCGCTCCTTCATGATGAAGTGATGAATCCTTCATGATGAAGTGATGAATCCTTCATGATGAAGTGATGAATCCTTCATGATGAAGTGGTGAATCCTTCATGATGAAGTGATGAATCCTTCATGATGCTCCACCTTGTTTCTCCTGCAGGATATAAAGCCGAGCTGCTGACCACCAGGTGAGTCTCACAAGTTACTTCTGTTTAACAAGTTACTTCTGTTTAACAAGTTACTTATACCAATTCAAACTGACACCTCTCTTTGTCTCTCTCCTCTCTCTCTCTCTCTCTCTCTCTCTCTCTCTCTCTCTCTGTCTCTCTCCTCTCTCTCTCTCTCTCTCTCTCTCTCTCTCTCTCTCTCTCTCTCTCTCTCTCTGTCTCTCTCCTCTCTCTCTCTCTCTCTCTCTCTCTCTCTCTCTCTCTCTCTCTCTCTCTCTCTCTCTCTCTCTCTCTCTCTCTCTCTCTCTCTCCAGTCGAGGGAGGAAAAACTCCCACAGTAAGCCTCAGGTAATTTCCTCTGCTTCATTTAACTTCCTGATGGTTCCACTGTTTCTACTGGTTCTACTGTTTCTACTGGTTCTACTGTGTTTCTACTGTGGTTCTACTGTGTTTCTACTGTGGTTCTACTGTGTTTCTACTGTGTTTCTACTGTGTTTCTACTGTGGTTCTACTGTGGTTCTACTGTGGTTCTACTGTGTTTCTACTGTGGTTCTACTGTGTTTCTACTGTGGTTCTACTGTGTTTCCAGGATTCTACTAAAGCCATACCTCTGCTTGTGGAGAGCTGCATCCGCTACATCAACTTGCACGGTGGGGTTCTACTGTTCTCCTGTTCCACTGTTCTCCTGTTCCACTGTTCCACTGTTCTACTGTTCTCCTGTTCCACTGTTCTCCTGTTCCACTGTTCCACTGTTCTACTGTTCTATTGTTCTCCTGTTCTACTGTTCTCCTGTTCTCCTATTCCACTGTTCTACTGTTCTCCTGTTCTATTGTTCTATTGTTCTATTGTTCTCCTATTCCACTGTTCTACTGTTCTCCTGTTCTATTGTTCTATTGTTCTCCTGTTCCACTGTTCCACTGTTCCACTGTTCCACTGTTCTCCTGTGTGGTTCCACAGGTCTGCAGCACCAGGGGATCTTCCGGGTGTCGGGTTCCCAGGTGGAGGTCAACGACATCAAGAACTCCTTCGAGAGAGGTCAGAGGTCAAGCTGCTGTAGCCTGAGGAGGGGTGAGGTCCTCTGTTAACCCCCCCCCCCCCTCCCCCCCCCCCTCCACCTCCCCCCCCTCCCCCCAGGTAACGACCCGCTGATCGACGAGGAGAGTAACCACGACATCAACTCGGTGGCCGGAGTGTTGAAGCTCTACTTCCGGGGTTTGGAGAACCCGCTGTTCCCCAAGGACCGATTCAATGACCTGATCTCCTGCGTCCGTGAGTTCTTCAAGGACCAGCAGGGAACCAGCAGGGAACCCTGGAACTAAGTAGTGAAGCTGCAAAGTAATCAGAGTAGCTGTAGAGTTGCTCTGACAGGAAGTCCATTCTGACAGGAAGTCCATTCTGACAGGAAGTTCATTCTGACAGGAAGTCCATTCTGACAGGAAGTTCATTCTGACAGGAAGTCCAGCCTGACAGGAAGTTCATTCTGACAGGAAGTCCAGCCTGACAGGAAGTCCATTCTGACAGGAAGTTCATTCTGACAGGAAGTCCAGTCTGACAGGAAGTCCAGCCTGACAGGAAGTCCATTCTGACAGGAAGTCCAGCCTGACAGGAAGTCCATTCTGACAGGAAGTCTAGCCAGACAGGAAGTCCAGCCAGACAGGAAGTTCATTCTGACAGGAAGTCCATTCTGACAGGAAGTCCATTCTGACAGGAAGTTCATTCTGATAGGAAGTTCATTCTGACAGGAAGTCCAGCCTGACAGGAAGTCCATTCTGACAGGAAGTCCATTCTGACAGGAAGTCCATTCTGACAGGAAGTTCATTCTGATAGGAAGTTCATTCTGACAGGAAGTCCAGCCTGACAGGAAGTCCATTCTGACAGGAAGTCCAGCCTGACAGGAAGTCCAGCCTGACAGGAAGTCCATTCTGACAGGAAGTCCAGCCTGACAGGAAGTCCAGCCTGACAGGAAGTTCATTCTGACAGGAAGTCTAGCCAGACAGGAAGTCCAGCCAGACAGGAAGTCCATTCTGACAGGAAGTCCAGCCAGACAGGAAGTTCATTCTGACAGGAAGTCCAGCCTGACAGGAAGTCCATTCTGACAGGAAGTCCAGCCTGACAGGAAGTCCAGCCTGACAGGAAGTCCATTCTGACAGGAAGTCCAGCCTGACAGGAAGTCCAGCCTGACAGGAAGTTCATTCTGACAGGAAGTCCAGCCTGACAGGAAGTCCATTCTGACAGGAAGTCCAGCCTGACAGGAAGTCTAGCCAGACAGGAAGTCCAGCCAGACAGGAAGTTCATTCTGACAGGAAGTCTAGCCAGACAGGAAGTCCAGCCAGACAGGAAGTCCATTCTGACAGGAAGTCCAGCCAGACAGGAAGTTCATTCTGACAGGAAGTCTAGCCAGACAGGAAGTCCAGCCAGACAGGAAGTCCAGCCTGACAGGAAGTCCAGCCAGACAGGAAGTCCATTCTGACAGGAAGTCCAGCCTGACAGGAAGTCCATTCTGACAGGAAGTCTAGCCAGACAGGAAGTCCAGCCAGACAGGAAGTTCATTCTGACAGGAAGTCTAGCCAGACAGGAAGTCCAGCCTGACAGGAAGTCCATTCTGACAGGAAGTCTAGCCAGACAGGAAGTCCAGCCAGACAGGAAGTTCATTCTGACAGGAAGTCCAGCCAGACAGGAAGTCCAGCCAGACAGGAAGTTCAGCCAGACAGGAAGTCCAGCCAGACAGGAAGTCCAGCCTGACTGTAGACTGTCTCTGGTCCTCAGGGATGGAGAACCTGTTTGAGCGGTCCCAGTGCATCAGGAAGATCCTCCTGGGCGTGTCCAGAGCCACGCTGGTGGTGATGCGTTACCTGTTCGCCTTCCTCAACCAGTGAGTCGATGTGAATGTGAGCCCCGCCTCCCTCTCTGTGATGTCATCACCAACATGGCCGACCACCTGCTCCAGGTGGCGCTGCAGCGTTGAGTCTCACCGTCTTCTCCTCTGTACCGAGTCACAGCGCCCCCTCAGGGCGTGGCATAGCTACTACATCTGTTGTTCAGGAACGTGGACTGGTGAGGGACAGTCTCTGTTTGAGACGTCTCCTGGCGAGGGACAGTCTCTGTTTGAGACGTCTCCTGGCGAGGGACAGTCCCTGTTTGAGACGTCTCCTGGCGAGGGACAGTCCCTGTTTGAGACGTCTCCTGGCGAGGGACAGTCTCTGTTTGAGACGTCTCCTGGCGAGGGACAGTCCCTGTTTGAGACGTCTCCTGGCGAGGGACAGTCTCTGTTTGAGACGTCTCCTGGCGAGGGACAGTCCCTGTTTGAGACGTCTCCTGGCGAGGGACAGTCCCTGTTTGAGACGGTTGGTTCCA
>NC_137671.1:516493-522000 GCF_963422515.1 Blennius ocellaris
TGTGTGTGTGTGTGTGTGTGTGTGTGTGTGTGTGTGTGTGAAGTGCCTTTTTTTATCCTTGAGTTCAGAGTTCCCGAGTTCTAGAACTCCAGAGTTCCTGAGTTCTAGAGTTCCAGAATTCTAGAATTCTAGAGTTCCAGAGTTCTAGAACTCCAGAGTTCCAGAGTTCCAGAATTCTAGAGTTCCAGAGTTCTAGAACTCCAGACTTCCAGAACTCCAGAGTTCCAGAGTTCTAGAACTCCATAGTTCTAGAGTTCTAGACTCAGAGTTCTAGAGTTCTAGAGTTCTAGAGTTCCAGAGTTCCAGAGTTCCAGGGTTTGGGTGTAGGTGAGGTGAGGAAGACTCCACCACGTGGCGACGAAGAGCAGCAGCTTCACTCTCTAGGTTAAATCCTGACTTGAGCATTGACCATTGTGACGTTGCACTTTGATGTATAGGACGTGTTCTCCGCATGTGGCGCCCCTGCTGGCGCAGAACCACTCTAGAGGGACGTTCCTCTGAATGTGTTTGATAATAAAGGAAATGGTTTTTGTCCGTTAGTGTTGCTGTATTTGAAAACCAGACGAGCTCGTATAGTCAAATGGATTGTATCGACGTGTTGTATTTATAATATAAACTCTAATAAATAGCCTGAAGTGGGCGGAGCCATGGAGCCCTGCTTTGAAGAGGACGTGTTGTCGGTGGTGTGTTCACTGACCCGGCGTGTTTCACTGCACATGTACTAGTGATGAATTACTGACAAACACAACTATTTGAATGTTAATGCAAATTAAATGGCAAAACGAATATATTGCAGTTGTGATGATTTCATACCGACAGAGCAAATCACTGACCCTCCACAATAAAACCCAGAGTGGTGCATTCACTGACCCTCCACAATAAAACCCAGAGTGCTGCATCACTGACCCTCCACAATTAAACCCAGAGTGCTGCATTCACTGACCCTCCACAATAAAACCCAGAGTGGTGCATTCACTGACCTCCACAATAAAAACCCAGAGTGGTGCATTCACTGACCCTCCACAATAAACCCAGAGTGCTGCATTCACTGACCCTCCACAATAAAACCCAGAGTGGTGCATTCACTGACTCCACAATAAAACCCAGAGTGGTGCATTCACTGACCCTCCACAATAAAACCCAGAGTGGTGCATTCACTGACCCTCCACATAAACCCAGAGTGTGCATTCACTGACCTCACAATAAAACCCAGAGTGGTGCATTCACTGACCCTCCACAATAAAACCAGAGTGGTGCATTCACTGACCTCCACAAAAAAACCCAGAGTGGTGCATTCACTGACCTCCACAATAAAACAGGAGACAGAAGAATGAAATACCAGTAGAAAGACATAAAGTACACAGGGATTCACCTTTATTATTATTATATTTACAAAATACCACAGTTTTCATGTTGGTCCTATCATTTTATTTTGTGTAGTATTCATGTATTCATCCACCTCACCTGAAGGAAGGAGCGTGTCGGTAGAAAAAGAGGGTTGGACCCAAGACGACAACATGTCCGGGACGTGAGGAGACGTGGGACAGATGTTGGTCCACTGAGGACATTTGGGGGTTTTAACAGTTGACTTCAGGATTCGTTGTTCAGTTGCATCCGTCAGCATCCGTCAGCACCGTCAACACCGTCAACACCGTCAGCATCCGTCAGCACCGTCAGCACCGTCAACACCGTCAGCATCCGTCAGCACCGTCAACATCCTTCAACACCGTCAACATCCTTCAACACGTCAACACCGTCAACATCCTTCAACACCGTCAACACCGTCAACATCCTTCAACACCGTCAACATCCTTCAACACCGTCAACATCCTTCAACACCGTCAACAACGTCAACATCGTCAACATCCTTCAACACCGTCAACATCCTTCAAACACCGTCAACACCGTCAACATCCTTCAACACCGTCAACATCCTTCAACACCGTCAACAACGTCAACACCGTCAACATCCTTCAACACCGTCAACATCCTTCAACACCGTCAACATCCTTCAACACCGTCACAACGTCAACACCGTCAACACCGTCAACATCGTCAACATCCTTCAACACCGTCAACATCCTTCAACACCGTCAACACCGTCAACACCGTCAACACCGTCAACATCCTTCAACACCGTCAACATCCTTCAACACCGTCAACAACGTCAACATCGTCAACATCCTTCAACACCGTCAACATCCTTCAACACCGTCAACACCGTCAACATCCTTCAACACCGTCAACATCTTCAACACCGTCAACAACGTCAACACCGTCAACATCCATTCAACACCGTCAACATCCTTCAACACCGTCAACATCCTTCAACACCGTCAACAACGTCCACACCGTCAACACCGTCAACATCGTCAACATCCTTCAACACCGTCAACATCCTTCAACACCGTCAACACCGTCAACACCGTCAACACCGTCAACATCCTTCAACACCGTCAACATCCTTCAACACCGTCAACAACGTCAACACCGTCAACACCGTCAACAACGTCAACATCGTCAACATCCTTCACACCGTCAACACCGTCAACATCCTTCAACACCGTCAACATCCTTCAACACCGTCAACAACGTCAACACCGTCAACACCGTCAACAACGTCAACATCGTCAACATCCTCAAACACCGTCAACATCCTTCAACACCGTCAACAACGTCAACACCGTCAACATCCTTCAACACCGTCAACATCCTTCAACACCGTCAACACCGTCAACACCGTCACACCGTCAACAACGTCAACACCGTCAACATCCTTCAACAACGTCAACACCGTCAACACCGTCAACAACGTCAACACCGTCAACATCCTTCAACATCGTCAACAACGTCAACACCGTCAACACCGTCAACACCGTCAGCCTCCGTCAGTACCTCACATTCTGCTCAAACAGCTGCTCCTGCAGCCGGGCCAGGGCCACCAGGGGATCCTCCTTCAGGGACGAGGTTCTGGATCCGTACCCTGATCAGATCCACTGCTGGAACCTTTGACCGTCGGGTCCAGGTCCTGGTCCAGATCCTGGTCTTCCTCTGTCTCCACAGGACGAGAGCGGACGGCGTCCGACGGGGGACAGTAACCGTCCCTTGTGCTCCAGCAGGACGTCTCTGGTCCCTCTGGGTCCCTGGTGTTCTGGAAGCCGGACCAGCTAAGGGCCCCGGGACCAGGGAGGAGAGCTTCGTCCTCCTCGGTGGGAACTGGACCAGAGACGTCTTTGCTGGGCCAGAAGAGGTCCCGCCTGGGGAAAAGGGGTCCGTTCAGGATAGGCTGGGTTCTGTAGACCTGAACCCCCAGCGGGTCCGTCGACACCTCAAGCAGGGCGGGCTGGACGCCGGTCCTCGCCGCCCCCCCCTGATGACCGGCGCCACCAGCGCCGTGGGCGACATGTGAGGGTGGAGCTCCGGGGCAACCAGGTGGATGTTCTGGCCGGCGGCGCTGAGCTCCACCTCCTGGCTGTAGGCCGGGGGTCCACCCCAGAGCAGGGGGACACACTCCAGGACCGGGGGCGGCGGGTCCAGGACCGGGGCGGCGGGTCCAGGACCTCGTCCTCGCTCTGGACACACTCCCTCTCGAACCAGTCGGGGTGCTGCAGCTGGTGGTCCCGGAAGGTGCGGATGGCGAGTCGCAGGGCGGCGCCCGACGGGCAGGTGAAGTACTCGTCCCCGCCGATCCCCCGGATGTGGTTCACCTGCCCGGCTGGTACTTCTCCAGGTCCAGGATGCGGAAGTACAGGTCCTCGAAGTGCTTCATCAGGCTGTACTTGACGCCGATGTCGGAAGACGGACGGCACGTCCCCCTTGCCGCCGATGTCCTCGAAGTAGGCACCATGTAGCGTCCCAGCGTGCCGCCGTGGTGCATCCGGGGCAGGAAGAGGTTGAGGAAGGGGGTCAGCATGTCGTCGGTGGGGGACAGGACGTCCTCACCGCAGCGTCACCCGCCCCTGTCCACACATGGGCCCTCCACTTGGCCTGGACCCCGCGGGAACACAGGACCAGGATCTTGTCCGAAGGGTCCGTGAGCTGCTGCTGCTGCGACTCCAGCCAGCGCAGCCGCCCCACCACGCTGACGGAGGTGGAGTCCAGCAGTCCACCAGGACCTTGGTGCCGCAGCGGGCCTGCAGGAAGGCGCAGAGCTTCAGCACCACGTCCTCGGTACAGCCGGTGGTCCTGGGAGTAGATGGACCAGGACCTTGGGGGTCCGCGCTGGCGCACCGTCACCGCCGGCGGCGCCGGTTTCTCTCCTGGTCCGACGCCAGGCGTTCCTATAGGACGAGCAGCATTTAGGACACGTCCAATTGGGACGGACAGTCAGTGTTTTCAGGGACGGAGACGGACTCACTGGACTTCCTGCAGAACAAACACACGGCGGCCGCCATGCCGACACACATGAGGACCAGCCCCGCGACCACGAAGCCGTACGGACGCACATCCGGAGAACCGCCAGACTTTCCTATGGAGGCGGGACACAAATGACGAGTCAGCGCTTCTGCACGAAACACTGTCAAGCTGATCTGCTTCAGGGGGAAGTTCTCTTCACATTTCACATCAATGTCTTTGATGTTTCCAGAGCAAAATTGCTGTTTTTTTTTACCAGTTTAAAATGTGTAAAAAGAAGAGTTTTGGTCACGTTTTAAATAGGTTAGATTCTAAATCGCTAAAAAGAAGATTCATGATAGAACCTGAGCGAGACGAATCCCAGAACCCAGAAGAAGGGAAGGGAGAGATCAGAACCACATTATGTCTTTGGCTGTCACTTGTGATCAAAGGAAACCACTGTGACTCATAAAACATCTTAAACAGTTCAAAACTGTCTCTTTGTTCTTCAAAAGGAGGAAACAAGACTGACTGACGCTTCATTTTAAACGTCCTGAAACACTCAGCACCTCTGATGAGCTTCTAATAAAGACGTGTTTCAGGAACCCGTCCAGAACCCTGGAAGGGAACCCGAGGTTCTAGAGAGCAACAGACCAGGACAGATGTCCTGCAGTGGTTCTGACCCGCCGGCAGTCCCTCGCCACACCGCGGAACAGAGGCTTGATCTGCAGGGAGGAGCAAAGATGGAGGTCAGAGGTGGAGGAGGGAGGTGGAGGAGGGAGGAGGAGGGAGGAGGAAGGTGGAGGTTCCGACGGAATCAGATCACCTCCACCCTGAAGCGGCAGCAGGACCGCGGCCACCGGTCCAACCTGAAGGAGGCGTTCAGGGACGACTGGCCCTCCTGGAAACACAAGCAGTGTGTCCTTTAGATTTACACACACACACACACACACACACACACACACACACACACACACACACACACACACACACACACACACACACACACACAGCACACACACACACACACACACACCACACACACACACACACACCGTCCTCTGGACTGTACCTTGTGGACGACGGCCGTCTGTTGGACAGACAAGCAGCTGACGATGGTCCAGTACGTCTCACACAGAGAGTCGGTCTGGAAGCTCACCGCCAGAACCGAACCT
>NC_137671.1:527200-532200 GCF_963422515.1 Blennius ocellaris
TGGAGACGCTGGGGTGGTGGTCCTACCAGGGTGGTGCTTCTCCCAGGGTGGTGGAGGTGGTATATGGCTCCAACCCTTAAACTCCACCAACCCTGAAACTCCATCAACCCTCTCCTCCGTCAGTCTGCCTCAGGGCAGCTGTGGCTACAGACGTAGTTCGCCACCATCCAGTATGGAGTAAATGAATAATGCAATGTAAAGCGTCTTTGAGTGCCCAGAAAAGCGCTTTATAAAACCAATGCATTATTATTATTATTATTATTATTATTAAACTCCACCAACCCTTAAACTCCACCAACCCTTAAACTCCACCTTAAACTCCACCAACCCTTAAACTCCACCAACCCTTAAACTCCACCAACTTCTAGTAATGAATGTTTCTCTTTTATCGACTGTTCAGCTTCCATGAATGTTCTGCTGCTGCTGCCGCGGTTAGCTCCACCTATAGCCTTCTCCTCCTCCTCCTTCTTCTCCTCCTCCTTCTTCTTCTTCTTCTTCTCCTTCACCTCCTCCTCCTCCTCCTCCTCCTCCTCCTCCTCCCACACTCGGACTGGAGCTTCTAACAGGGAGTGTGATGTTGGACCTGAGGCAGCTTGGATTTAGCTTTCTGTGTGTGTGTGTGTGTGTGTGTGTGTGTGTGTGTGTGTGTGTGTGTGTGTGTGTGTGTGTGTGTGTGTGTGTGTGTGTGTGTGTGTTACACTGAAGTCACTCGTTAACCTTAAGTTCACAATAAGCTAACAGGGTGGGGCTCCGTGTCGACGCCCGAAAAACCAGAGACACTAAAACACCAACACTTGAACAGCACAGTGAATGTGGTGTGTGTGTGTGTGTGTGTGTGTGTGTGTGTGTGTGTGTGTGTGAAGTGCCTTTTTTTATCCTTGTGTTTTTCAGAGTTCCAGAGTTCCCGAGTTCTAGAACTCCAGAGTTCCTGAGTTCTAGAGTTCCAGAGCTCCACATTTCCAGAGTTCTAGAGTTCCAGAGTTCTAGAACTCCAGAGTTCCAGAGTTCCAGAATTCTAGAGTTCCAGAGTTCTAGAACTCCAGACTTCCAGAACTCCAGAGTTCCAGAGTTCTAGAACTCCAGAGTTCTAGAGTTCTAGAGTTCCAGAGTTCCAGAGTTCTAGAGTTCTAGAGTTCTAGAGTTCCAGAGTTCTAGAGTTATAGAGTTCTAGAGTTCCAGAATTCTAGAGTTCCAGAGTTCTAGAGTTCTAGAGTTCTAGAGTTCCAGATTTCCAGAATTCTAGAGTTCTAGAATTCTAGAGTTCCAGAGTTCCAGAATTCTAGAGTTCCAGAGTTCTAGAACTCCAGACTTCCAGAACTCCAGAGTTCCAGAGTTCTAGAACTCCAGAGTTCTAGAGTTCTAGAGTTCCAGAGTTCCAGAGTTCTAGAGTTCCAGGGTTTGGGTGTAGGTGAGGTGAGGAAGACTCCACCACGTGGCGACGAAGAGCAGCAGCTTCACTCTCTAGGTTAAATCCTGACTTGAGCATTGACCCATTGTGACGTTGCACTTTGATGTATAGGACGTGTTCTCCGCATGTGGCGCCCCCTGCTGGCGCAGAACCACTCTAGAGGGACGTTCCTCTGAATGTGTTTGATAATAAAGGAAATGGTTTTTGTCCGTTAGTGTTGCTGTATTTGAAAACCCAGACGAGCTCGTATAGTCAAATGGATTGTATCGACGTGTTGTATTTATAATATAAACTCTAATAAATTAGCCTTGAAGTGGGCGGAGCCATGGAGCCCTGCTTTGAAGAGGACGTGTTGTCGGTGGTGTGTTCACTGACCCGGCGTGTTTCACTGCACATGTACTAGTGATGAATTACTGACAAACACAACTATTTGAATGTTAATGCAATTAAATGGCAAACGAATATATTGCAGTTGTGATGATTTCATACCGGCAGAGCAAATCACTGACCCTCCACAATAAAACCCAGAGTGGTGCATTCACTGACCCTCCACAATAAAACCCAGAGTGGTGCATTCACTGACCCTCCACAATAAAACCCAGAGTGGTGCATTCACTGACCCTCCACAATAAAACCCAGAGTGGTGCATTCACTGACCCTCCACAATAAAACCCAGAGTGGTGCATTCACTGACCCGCCACAATAAAACCCAGAGTGGTGCATTCACTGACCCTCCACAATAAAACCCAGAGTGGTGCATTCACTGACCTCCACAATAAAACCCAGAGTGGTGCATTCACTGACCTCCACAATAAAACAGGAGACAGAAGAATTAAATACCAGTAGAAAGACATAAAGTACACAGGGATTCACCTTTATTATTATTATATTTACAAAATACCACAGTTTTCATGTTGGTCCTATCATTTTATTTTGTAGTATTCATGTATTCATCCACCTCACCTGAAGGAAGGAGACGTGTCGGTAGAAAAAGAGGGTTGGACCCAAGACGACAACATGTCCGGGACGTGAGGAGACGTGGGACAGATGTTGGTCCACTGAGGACATTTGGGGGTTTTAACAGTTTGACTTCAGGATTCGTTGTTCAGTTGCATCCGTCAGCATCCGTCAGCACCGTCAACACCGTCAGCATCCGTCAGCACCGTCAACATCCTTCAACACCGTCAACATCCTTCAACACGTCAACACCGTCAACATCCTTCAACACCGTCAACACCGTCAACATCCTTCAACACCGTCAACATCCTTCAACACCGTCAACATCCTTCAACACCGTCAACAACGTCAACATCGTCAACATCCTTCAACACCGTCAACATCCTTCAACACCGTCAACATCCTTCAACACCGTCAACATCCTTCAACACCGTCAACAACGTCAACATCGTCAACATCCTTCAACACCGTCAACATCCTTCAACACCGTCAACACCGTCAACATCCTTCAACACCGTCAACATCCTTCAACACCGTCAACACCGTCAACATCCTTCAACACCGTCAACATCCTTCAACACCGTCAACAACGTCAACACCGTCAACATCCTTCAACACCGTCAACATCCTTCAACACCGTCAACACCGTCAACACCGTCAACAACGTCAACATCGTCAACATCCTTCAACATCCTTCAACACCGTCAACAACGTCAACACCGTCAACACCGTCAACACCGTCAACACCGTCAACATCCTTCAACACCGTCAACATCCTTCAACACCGTCAACAACGTCAACACCGTCAACACCGTCAACAACGTCAACATCGTCAACATCCTTCAACACCGTCAACACCGTCAACATCCTTCAACACCGTCAACATCCTTCAACATCGTCAACAACGTCAACACCGTCAACACCGTCAGCCTCCGTCAGTACCTCACATTCTGCTCAAACAGCTGCTCCTGCAGCCGGGCCAGGGCCACCAGGGGATCCTCCTTCAGGGACGAGGTTCTGGATCCGTACCCCTGATCAGATCCACTGCTGGAACCTTTGACCGTCGGGTCCAGGTCTTGGTCCAGATCCTGGTCTTCCTCCGTCTCCACAGGACGAGAGCGGACGGCGTCCGACGGGGGACAGTAACCGTCCTTTGTGCTCCAGCAGGACGTCTCTGGTCCCTCTGGGTCCCTGGTGTTCTGGAAGCCGGACCAGCTAAGGGCCCCGGGACCAGGGAGGAGAGCTTCGTCCTCCTCGGTGGGAACTGGACCAGAGACGTCTTTGCTGGGCCAGAAGAGGTCCCGCCTGGGGAAAAGGGGTCCGTTCAGGATAGGCTGGGTTCTGTAGACCTGAACCCCCAGCGGGTCCGTCGACACCTCAAGCAGGGCGGCTGGACGCCGGTCCTCGCCGCCCCCCCTGATGACCGGCGCCACCAGCGCCGTGGGCGACATGTGAGGGTGGAGCTCCGGGGCAACCAGGTGGATGTTCTGGCCGGCAGCGCTGAGCTCCACCTCCTGGCTGTAGGCCGGGGGTCCACCCCGGAGCAGGGGGACACACTCCAGGACCGGGGGCGGCGGGTCCAGGACCGGGGGCGGCGGGTCCAGGACCTCGTCCTCGCTCTGGACACACTCCCTCTCGAACCAGTCGGGGTGCTGCAGCTGGTGGTCCCGGAAGGTGCGGATGGCGAGTCGCAGGGCGGCGCCCGACGGGCAGGTGAAGTACTCGTCCCCGCCGATCCCCCGGATGTGGTTCACCTGGCCCGGCTGGTACTTCTCCAGGTCCAGGATGCGGAAGTACAGGTCCTCGAAGTGCTTCATCAGGCTGTACTTGACGCCGATGTCGAAGACGGACGGCACGTCCCCCTCGCCGCCGATGTCCTCGAAGTAGGCCACCATGTAGCGTCCCAGCGTGCCGCCGTGGTGCATCCGGGGCAGGAAGAGGTTGAGGAAGGGGGTCAGCATGTCGTCGGTGGGGGACAGGACGTCCTCCCGCAGCGTCACCCGCCCCTGTCCACACATGGCCCTCCACTTGGCCTGGACCCCGCGGGAACACAGGACCAGGATCTTGTCCGAAGGGTCCGTGAGCTGCTGCTGCTGCGACTCCAGCCAGCGCAGCCGCCCCACCACGCTGACGGAGGTGGAGTCCAGCAGGTCCACCAGGACCTTGGTGCCGCAGCGGGCCTGCAGGAAGGCGCAGAGCTTCAGCACCACGTCTCGGTACAGCCGGTGGTCCTGGGAGTAGATGACCAGGACCTTGGGGGTCCGCGCTGGCGCCACCGTCACCGCCGGCGGCGCCGGTTTCTCTCCTGGTCCGACGCCAGGCGTTCCTATAGGACGAGCAGCATTTAGGACACGTCCAATTGGGACGGACAGTCGGTGTTTCAGGGACGGAGACGGACTCACTGGACTTCCTGCAGAACAAACACACGGCGGCCGCCATGCCGACACACATGAGGACCAGCCCCGCGACCACGAAGCCGTACGGACGCACATCCGGAGAACCGCCAGACTTTCCTATGGAGGCGGGACACAAATGACGAGTCAGCGCTTCTGCACGAAACACTGTCAGCTGATCTGCTTCAGGGGGAAGTTCCTCTTCACATTTCACATCAATGTCTTTGATGTTTCCAGAGCAA
>NC_137671.1:537200-554700 GCF_963422515.1 Blennius ocellaris
CAACACTCCTCACTTCCTGTCAACACACCTCACTTCCTGTCAACACTACTCACTTCCTGTCATCACTCCTCACTTCCTGTCATCACTACTCACTTCCTGTCATCACATCTCACTTCCTGTCAACACACCTCACTTCCTGTCATCACTCCTCACTTCCTGTCATCACACCTCACTTCCTGTCATCACATCTGACTTCCTGTCAACACACCTCACTTCCTGTCAACACTACTCAATTCCTGTCATCACACCTCACTTCCTGTCATCACATCTGACTTCCTGTCAACACACCTCACTTCCTGTCAACACTACTCAATTCCTGTCATCACACCTCACTTCCTGTCATCACACCTCACTTCCTGTCAACACACCTCACTTCCTGTCAACACTACTCACTTCCTGTCATCACACCTCACTTCCTGTCATCACTCCTCACTTCCTGTCATCACACCTCACTTCCTGTCAACACTCCTCACTTCCTGTCAACACACCTCACTTCCTGTCAACACTACTCACTTCCTGTCATCACTACTCACTTCCTGTCATCACACCTCACTTCCTGTCATCACACCTCACTTCCTGTCATCACACCTCACTTCCTGTCATCACTCCTCACTTCCTGTCATCACACCTCACTTCCTGTCAACACTCCTCACTTCCTGTCATCACATCTCACTTCCTGTCAACACACCTCACTTCCTGTCAACACTACTCACTTCCTGTCATCACACCTCACTTCTTGTCATCACACCTCACTTCCTGTCATCACATCTCACTTCCTGTCAACACATCTCACTTCCTGTCAACACTACTCAATTCCTGTCATCACACCTCACTTCCTGTCATCACATCTGACTTCCTGTCAACACACCTCACTTCCTGTCAACACTACTCAATTCCTGTCATCACACCTCACTTCCTGTCATCACACCTCACTTCCTGTCAACACACCTCACTTCCTGTCAACACTACTCACTTCCTGTCATCACACCTCACTTCCTGTCATCACTCCTCACTTCCTGTCATCACACCTCACTTCCTGTGAACACTCCTCACTTCCTGTCAACACACCTCACTTCCTGTCAACACTACTCACTTCCTGTCATCACACCTCACTTCCTGTCATCACACCTCACTTCCTGTCATCACACCTCACTTCCTGTCATCACTCCTCACTTCCTGTCATCACACCTCACTTCCTGTCAACACTCCTCACTTCCTGTCATCACATCTCACTTCCTGTCAACACACCTCACTTCCTGTCAACACTACTCACTTCCTGTCATCACACCTCACTTCTTGTCATCACACCTCACTTCCTGTCATCACATCTCACTTCCTGTCAACACATCTCACTTCCTGTCAACACTACTCACTTCCTGTCATCACACCTCACTTCCTGTCATCACATCTCACTTCCTGTCAACACACCTCACTTCCTGTCATCACTCCTCACTTCCTGTCATCACACCTCACTTCCTGTCATCACATCTGACTTCCTGTCAACACACCTCACTTCCTGTCAACACTACTCAATTCCTGTCATCACACCTCACTTCCTGTCATCACACCTCACTTCCTGTCAACACACCTCACTTCCTGTCAACACTACTCACTTCCTGTCATCACACCTCACTTCCTGTCATCACTCCTCACTTCCTGTCATCACTCCTCACTTCCTGTCATCACACCTCACTTCCTGTCAACACACCTCACTTCCTGTCATCACACCTCACTTCCTGTCAACACTCCTCACTTCCTGTCCTCAACAACCCACAACTCAGAGAGCAAACTGCCAGAGTGAACTGGTGGAAAGTGATTCTACAAACATCTGTCGTCAACAACAACAACAACAACAACAACAACAACAACAACAACAACAACAACAACAACAACCTCTCATGTTTCCTTCATGATACATAAACGTTCTACAGCCTGGAGGTCCTGGAAGGTTCCACCATGTTCTCCCCCACACAGGCCTTTTCACAATAAAAGTTTTCCGACTGAGATAAACAAGACAAACTTCAGTGTAAAACAGGATTGTTGACGTCCCGCCGTCCTACCGTCCTCCCTGATGGTCCACTGGGCCCTGAGGACCGGCTGCAGCCGTCCTGCGTCGTCATGACGACTGCCGACCGACACCTGGAGGCTCTCGGGACCACTGGGGGTGTAGGAGCTGACCTTTAACCCCCCCGGGTCCAGACAGTTACCTGCACACACACACACACACACAGTTCACCTTCATGTTATCCAGACTGAAGACACAGGAAAGTCCCTCTATAAAGGCTTTATTACAGTATGAGTTGTAATAACAGTTGTAATAACAGTTGTAATAACGATCAGACTCACTCTGGCTGGCGCTGCAGTTCAGGTCCTGCAGGTCAGAGACAAACACCAGGTTACAACAATCACAGCCTCTCAGGGTCACACCGCCGCCTGCTGGCCGGAGGTCAGGGGTCACCAGGTCGCCATGACGACCCCGGATAAAGCTACCAGGACATATGGCTCTGGTAACCTGGTGACCTCACCCAGACCTCCACCCAGACCTCCACCTCCCTGTGACGCGTCTCCTCCAATGTGTGTGTGTGTGTGTGTGTGTGTGTGTGTGTGTTCCCCAGTGACCCCTCCCCCCAGGTCAGTCCTCATCCCCCCCCCCCTCATCCTCCCATCAGAACAAGAGGAAAAGCTGGACAGTGACGTCATCCGCCTGCCGATGACGTCACTTGTTGGGCGGAAGAGTTCCGACTCCGAGAAGAAGCTGTCAAACTCGCAGGCCACGCCCCCTCACGGCAGGCCACGCCCCCTCACAGCAGCCACACAACTGCCCACTTATATCTCCTTTATTTTCCAAACCCAACAAAGAATCAGAGAACGAAAGAATTAAAGAATAAAAGAACAAACAAAGAATAAAAGACTAAAGACTAAAAGAACAAAACAGCTAAAGAATCAAATGAACAAAATCAAACAAGCAAAACAGCTTTTAGATCCGATCTAACCTCAGTGTGTGTGTGTGTGTGTGTGTGTGCGTGTGTGTGTGTGTGTGTGTGTGTGTGTGCGTACCTGTCTGGAGCAGCGCAGCTCGGACTTTGACAGAATTCTCACCGCGGAGTTCATCGATGAGAAAAGTAAGAGCAACAGACAGAAGCTCACCGACATGGCGACGCTTCAGGTGTGTGTGTGTGTGTGTCTCTCTCTCTCTCTCTCTCTCTCTCTCTCTCTCTCTCTCTCTCTCTCTCTCTCTCTCTCTCTCTCTCTCTCTCTGTCACTTCCTGCTGGAGGGAAAACACCTGAGCAGTTTACTGTAACTCAGCTCGCGCCGCGTTCAGGGCGCCTCGGAATCTCGAACTCTCACTGATTCGCTCAAGACTGGAACGTAGAGTCACTTTTTAAAAGTCACGAATGTGAGATTGAGGCGAGAAACGTGGAAAAATATAAATCGGTTTATAGAAAGACAGAAATTTCAGACTTTTCAGAATAATAGTCCCGTGTTTTGAGATGAGAAAGGGAATGTTTGAAAGACATTTCACTATTTTTAGTTAAAGGCTCTGCTGTTGGGTTTACTAACAGTTATTGAGGCATTTCTGCGAGCAACTTAAACTTCAGGCTGCAGTTTTAAGTGAATTGGTTTGTTTCTGAACACAAAGTGTGAAAGAATCCACAAACTGACACGGAAGTTCGACAATTGTATCTTTTTTCCCACAGACCCTGAAGGCATCTTCAATCACTTCTCTTCCTTCTCACTTAGCTCTTCAGTCAAACGATCTCAGAAACGATAATCACCGACGCGACGAGTCAAAACACACAGAAACATCGTGTTGTGACGTCACGTTGGTTCATCCTGTCAAAGAAGTTGTTGATCGGTAGAAACGTTATTGTTGTTTACGAATCCAGTCAAACACCGTCTTTACTGACTTTATTTAAAACAACAAACCTTCAATAAGTAATTTTATTTTTTAAAATCTAATGTATCGTTATGCTGATAACGGTGTGTGTGTGTGTGTGTGTGTGTGTGTCACTGGGATTTCCCCAGAGCAGAGTTGCACCGTCAGCTTCGTGCCGCTAGGTGGCGCACATGTTCTGTATTATGTAATGAAGAAACGTCTCATACCTTGTTTTTTTTATTGTTAAACTTTCTTATTCATTGTTTTATACATTTTCTCTTGAACTGCTTGTTTTGATTTCTCTCATCAAGGAGTCTTAGCTTTTATTTTGATACCCGAGACCTTTCTGGAGGTTCGTTGCTCGTCAGCAGTGAACCAGACCAGACCAGACCAGACCAGACCAGACCAGACCGGCCCAGACCAGACCGGCCCAGACCAGACCAGACCAGACCAGAACGACTGTCTTTCCCAGAAAGTCCCTAAAGACTCCCTGAAGGCGTCGTTTGTTTTGGCGGCAGACAAACAGAGAGAAACTTCCTGTTGCAGCTTCGAAGAAACACCGTATATTAGCTTCCAGGCTAATTTAGCTTCACTGGCTAATTTAGCTTCACTGGCTAATTTAGCTTCACTGGCTAAACTAGCGCTCCGCCTGTTCTTCAGAGGTGAATTCCTCGCCCAGATCGTCTCCAGAGACCAGATGGAGGAACCAGGACCAGATCGTCTCCAGAGACCAGATGGAGGAACCAGGACCAGATCGTCTCCAGAGACCAGATGGAGGAACCAGGACCAGATCGTCTCCAGAGACCAGCTGGAGAACCAGGACCAGATCGTCTCCAGAGACCAGCTGGAGAACCAGGACCGGATCGTCTCCAGAGACCAGCTGGAGAACCAGGACCAGATCGTCTCCAGAGACCAGATGGAGGAACCAGGACCAGATCGTCTCCAGAGACCAGATGGAGGAACCAGGACCAGATCGTCTCCAGAGACCAGATGGAGGAACCAGGACCAGATCGTCTCCAGAGACCAGCTGGAGAACCAGGACCGGATCGTCTCCAGAGACCAGCTGGAGAACCAGGACCAGATCGTCTCCAGAGACCAGATGGAGGAACCAGGACCAGATCGTCTCCAGAGACCAGATGGAGGAACCAGGACCAGATCGTCTCCAGAGACCAGCTGGAGAACCAGGACCAGATCGTCTCCAGAGACCAGATGGAGAACCAGGACCAGATCGTCTCCAGAGACCAGCTGGAGGAACCAGGACCAGATCGTCTCCAGAGACCAGCTGGAGAACCAGGACCAGATCGTCTCCAGAGACCAGCTGGAGAACCAGGACCAGACATAGTAACATAGTATTAAACTAGAGCTACGGTCGGTAGAACGCAGACCTTCGCCAACGCCACATTCCTGTGTGTGACCAAGTTAGCATGGCTAGCATGCTAGCCGTTAGCTCCTATGAATGCTAACTAGCCTGTCAGTTAGCCACTGCAGAGCCACAGACTCACACTTTGCTTGATTAAATATTTATTTTCAAACAGATTCAGATCAAAATGTTTATAAAATGAAGTCGTCCGTTTCTTCAGGTTTTCCTCAGAAACGCTGTTCTGCGCTGGCGAGGCGGCGCCAGACCACTACAATCAACCAGTCAAATATCATCACAGATTCTCGAAAGGAAAATAAATGATAAAAGGATAAAGTGCCCTGCATTTAAAAAGGACGTAGAGAAACGATCCCAGAGTGACGAGTTTCAACCAAACATTCCAATCTGTTCATTGCAATCTGATGTGAAACGTTAAAGCTCATCAAATATTAAAATGGTGAACGACGTTAATAACTGAAGCTCTTCGTCCGCGACAAACAAGAAAAACGTGATTTTTAGATCCATAAACATGAAAAGGCACCGACGTGAAGGAAAGTAACATAAAGTGTATAAAACATCTGAAGGCACAAAATCAACTCAGAGCAGAAAGTGTCTTTGGCTTCCAGGTCCAGTGTCCAAGTCCTCCAGGACAGGGACGTTTCCTCTTTATGGGACATGAGAAACAACATTTCAAATTAAAAGCTGGCTTGAGAAGATTTCAGCTCGTTTCAAAACGATTTGAAAAGATTTTCATGAGCAGGAGAAAGTTTGTTGTTTAACTTTCACACACAGGAGTGTTGTTGGAGGACAAGAGGACATGAGGACAAGAGGACAGGAGGGACATGAGGACATGAGGCGAGCAGGCGTCTCAGCAGGAGGTCTTCAGAGCAGCACACAGCTGGAGGTCCAGGAGTCGTCACTTCTGCACAACGAGACAAGAGTCAATGAGATGAGGTCAGTGATGAGGTCAGAGAGGTAATTTTTTTTAATGACTTTTATTTGGAAAAAACGGCATCAAAACCAGCTAATTAGCTAGTGATTTGTGACCGCAGCGCCCCCATTAGGCCACCTATCAAATTTCAGCTCAATCGGACAATGTTTGCTAGCATGCTAACGGGCATGTGGGTATGCTAGGCCGCGAGCTAGCCGATCCAGCTGAAGATCTCAGTGTGGTTCTCTTTGACTGTTTCTGGTGAAATGATGATTTTAAAAGTAAACAAAGTGAAAAAGTCTCACCTCTGCTGAGAAGCGTCGCTCTGCTTCATCCTCTTGGGGGCGCTGCAGCCCTTCTGGGCACTGCTCACCTGACACACACACACACACACACACACACACACACACACACACACACACACACACACACACACACACACACACACACACACACACACACACACACACACACACACACACACACACACACACACACACACACACACACACACACACACACACACACACACACACACACACACACTTTTAAATTCTAACAAGTGGGCAGAACAAACCCTCCAGTAACCAGGAGCTAGGAGGCTTCCTAAAGGAGTTAAGGAAAGGAGTTAGGATGCTTCCTAAAGGAGTTAAGGAAAGGAGTTAGGAGGCTTCCTAAAGGAGTTAAGGAAAGGTGTTAGGAGGTGCAGAGACTCACCATGTTCCTCTTCCTGCCCCCGGGGCTGCTGGGTAACTGCTGGTCCTCGGTGGGGTGCAGAGGTCTGCGGCTCAGCTGGTCTCTCTGGTCCCTCTGGTCCCTCTGGTCCCCCTGGTCCCCCTGGTCCCTCTGGTCCCCCTGGTCCCTCTGGTCTCTCTGGTCCCCCGGGTCCCCCTGGTCCCTCTGGTCCCTCTGATCCACCACCGTCTGCTTGGACTGCAGCTTCCTGCAAACAACTCAGGTGACCCATACCGCCCTGCCAACGACCCATACCGCCCTGCCAACGACCCATACCGCCCTACCAACGACCCATACCGCCCTGCCAACGACCCATACCGCTCTGCCAACGACCCATACCGCCCTGCCAACGACCCATACCGCCCTACCAACGACCCATACCGCCCTGCCAACGACCCATACCGCTCTGCCAACGACCCATACCGCCCTGCCAACGCCCCATACCGCCCTGCCAACGACCCATACCGCCCTGCCAACGACCCATACCGCCCTGCCAACGACCCATACCGCCCTGCCAACGACCCATACCGCCCTGCCAACGACCCATACCGCCCTGCCAACGCCCCATACCGCCCTACCAATGACCCATACCGCCCTGCCAACGCCCCATACCGCCCTACCAATGACCCATACCGCCCTGCCAACGCCCCATACCGCCCTACCAATGACCCATACCGCCCACTGACCTGATGACAGACGTGAGCTTCTGGTTCCAGTCGTCCAGGTCTTCCTGGTCGCTGGACATCAGGAGCAGTTTGGCTTTAGGGAAGGTCAACTGGAAGAAGAGATGACAGGATGGAGCTAGCTACTAGCTGCTACTAGCTAGCCTGAGGAGAGCCTCAGGCTAGCTAGTAGCTAGTAGTAGCAGGCGTCACACGCCGCAGCCGCCGCGCCACCACACCATATCTTTCTACAAAACTAATTATTAATGCTTCATAACACGGCGCCTCCTGCAGGAGAGCAGGAAGCAAGGCGCCGGTGGGGGTACCCACGCTGAGCAGGCCGCCGCGGCCCCGGGTGTGGCCGAACACCTTGTCCAGGGTGCAGTCCTGCAGGGGGAAGGCCTGCTCTCCACAGAAGCGGTCTGCGTGGGTGGGGTGCAGCGGGCTGCAGCGGCGGGCCTGCAGCAGCACGTCGGAGAACAGGAAGAACATCCTGGCCTTGGCCTCCGCGCCTTTCTGAGGAACCACCTTCAGCCAGCCCTCGCGGACGAACCACCGCCCTGCGACCACACGGGGAACACGCTCAGCGCCTCTGCCGCTACACATCTGCTGCCCCAAAAACATCTGGAGGACGATTTCTGAAACCAAGCTGGCTAAATGTTTACAGTTAGCCGCAGGCTACATGTTTACAGTTAGCCACAGGCTACATGATTACAGTTAGCTCCTGGCTAAATGTTTACAGTTAGCTCCTAGCTAAATGTTTACAGTTAGCTCCTAGCTAAATGTTTACAGTTAGCCACTGGCTACATGTTTACAATTAGCCACTGGCTACATGTTTACAGTTAGCCGGTGGCTAAATGTTTACAGTTTGCCGGTGGCTAAATGTTTACAGTTAGCTGCTAGCTACATGTTTACAGTTAGCTGCTAGCTACATGTTTACAGTTGTGATCAGAGGGTCGAACCTGAAGCCAAAACCTTCGTCTTTCGCCCCTTCAGCAGTTTCTGCACCCGGCGAAGCTGCAGGTCGTTGTCATGGCGCCGGCGGTTGTCTTGGATACGATGGGACACGTCCGTCACGGCGCTCACGGCTCCTGCAACAATAAAACTAACGTTGGACTTTATGCTAGATACCTTGATGCTGCAGCCGTTCCTCTTCATCTGGCGGGTTTTTAAGACGCGAGTAGAAAAAGTACTGACTGGAGATCTGCTGAAAGTCGGGGCGGCCGGGACTGGAATTAGCAGCCATGTCCTGCAGGAAGTGTTTATACCTGTCAGGGAACGATGGAGGAAACAAAGAGAAACAAAGAGAAATGAGATAAAAGCTGAGTGCAGGACAAATCTGGCAACATGAGAAAACAGAGACTGGAGGAAACACTGAGGCAGTGAGGAGGAGGAGGAGGAGGAGGAGGAGGACAAGTTTCGACATTTCTCTGGATTTTTGCTTTGAAGATCAAAGAAAGAAAGAAAGTTTTAAGAAGTTCTGACACCAATGAAAACTCCTGTTTTTTTCTTTTTCATAGTTGAACTTCCTCCTCCTTTGTTCAACCAACTTCCACCGTTGATAAATGACATTCTGTAGCTTCACACAATGAATCGACTCCTACTGATGGATTTCATTGATCCACAGAACCTGTAACATGATACTGAACCAAAACCAAAGTGAGATCAAAGCAGAGGTCTTACTGGTCGATCCGCTGGACGGGGAGCTGAAGCAGGTCCTCCAGCAGGAGGTGGTTGAACTCTGGACGAGCTTCCTGCAGTTTCTTGAAGCGTCTGAAGGCCTTGTTCTTCTTTAGCTGGATCTGAGCAGGAAACAAGACAAGAACCTCAGAGGAGGAGCAGCATTCTGATGTTCTGCAGTGTCGGCGGAAAGAAGCGTCCAATAAGACTTCAGGGCTGATTTATCATCATTCAAGGACTTTGATTCATTCTACAAGGTTTAGGGTCCCAGGGTCCAAGACCTGGTCCCGCTAACAGGACCAGGACCGACCAGGACCTCGTCTGGACCTCCGGGGGAGTAAAGCTCTGAATCCTCCTCGTCTGAACCAACTCCTGCTCTTTTTTTTTTTTCCCAAAAAAGTTTTTATTAATTTTTATAACATAGCACACAACAAAACACACACACAAAAAAAAAAAACACATCACACTGCCCGTTTAGAAAGAATTAACAAAGGTAAAGTAACCATCACACTATTACTCATGCTCAAAGGTCTTTGACATACAACATGAAAGGCCCCCAGACACTCTCAAAAACATTGTGTCTGCCCTTCAACACATAGGTGATCTTCTCCAATGGGAGTGTTGACAACATCTGCTGCCTCCACTGTTCCACAGAAGGTCCATGACTCTTTTTCCAAAATAGTGATATACATCTCTTAGCATTCAACTCCTGCTCTTTTGATGTTTTTTCAGCAAAAATCCCTTTGTATCGCCGACGGATCAAACCACCGCCATTTCTCACCCCGAGAGCGCGATCACGTGATTCTGGTGTGATCACGTGATCCCGGCGCGATCACGTGATCCCGGCGCGATCACGTGATCCCGGCGCGATCACGTGATCCCGGCGCGATCACGTGATCCCGGCGCGATCACGTGATCCCGGCGCGATCACGTGATTCCGGCGCGATCACGTGATTCCGGCGCGATCACGTGATTCCGGTGTGATCACGTGATTCCGGGTGATCACGTGATTCTGGTGTGATCACGTGATTCCGGTACGATCACGTGATTCCGGTACGATCAAGTGATTCTGGTGTGATCACATGATTCTGGTGTGATCACATGATTCCGGTGTGATCACGTGATTCCGGGTGATCACGTGATTCTGGTGTGATCACATGATTCCGGTGTGATCACGTGATTCCGGTGCGATCAAGTGATTCTGGTGTGATCACGTGATTCTGGTGTGATCACATGATTCCGGTGTGATCACGTGATTCCGGGTGATCACGTGATTCTGGTGTGATCACGTGATTCCGGTGTGATCACATGATTCCGGTGTGATCACGTGATTCCGGTGCGATCAAGTGATTCTGGTGCGATCACGTGATTCCGGTGCGATCACGTGATTCCGGCGCGATCACGTGATCCCGGCGTGATCCCGGCGTGGGAAGACGCCCGGCTCCTCCTCCTGCAGCTCAACGTGAGGAAACATTGAAAACAGCTCTTCTCTCAACACGGCTGCAGTTTTTACTCTTTATCTTTCCTCCTTCTCTTATTTGACGAATTCTTCACCTATTGTGTCATTTCAGTTCTGAACGGTGTTTGTTTCAGGCCGGACATATGTGTGCACACATACACACACACACACACACACACACACACAGACACACAGACACACACACACACACACACACACACACACACACACACACACACACACACACACACACACACACACACACACACACACACACACACACACACACACACACACACACACACACACACACACACACACACACACACACACGTACCTCCAGAACCTTCCTGGCGTTGTACATGTTGTCCACGTACGTGTTGTAGAGGTGCAGATGTGGACAGAACTGGTCCAGACCCGGTCCAAAGAAGCCGTTCTCCAAATGCACCAGCAGAGATCTACGACAACAAAACAACTTCAAGACCTTGAAAAGCCGGTTTGTCAGTCTTGAAGGTGAAACTGGATCCTAATTGCGACTTCATTCATTCACTCATTCATTCATTCATTCAAGTCAAGTAACTAATGATTGTTCATGGTCTCACAGTTAAAGACAGGAAAACACGTCATGAAGGGAATTCTCACTTTGTGGTTGTGAACAAATATGGAAATGACGACTTCTGGACGCCATGGAAATCTACAGCGAAACCCTGAGTGGAGCTCCATCAGAACCAGATCGGAACCAGATCAGAACCAGATCAGAACCAGATCAGAGTCCACAGACCCGCCCGGCAGGAGCACCAGAGAAAACTTACTGGTTTACTGAATGAATGGCTTGAATGGAGCTGAAGATGGCGTCTCTGATGTCCTGCTTCACGGTGCCTTTGGCCTTCAGGATCTCCACAAAGAACTGTGAGGAAGAGGAAGAGGAAGAGGAAGAGGAAGAGGAAGAGGAAGAGGAAGAGGAAAAGGAAGAGGAAGAGGAAGAGGAAGAGGAAGAGGAAGAGGAAGGCTGTAAACCTCCTGTCAGCAACAGAGCTTCACACTGCTGAAGATAGAAGATTCCATTAAAACCAGCATTTGACTGCAGAGATCATAAGAGTCTGGACATCAAAGAGTTCAGGCTCAAAGGTTTTTAAACCAGCCAGAGAAACGTACCCGTCCTGGAACCACACAGACCGCCACACAGTACCGGGGCAGCAGGGCCTCATATGAAGGCTTCAGAGCCCCGGCCCTCGGGGGCCAAACAGCAAGACTTTATCTCTGTTTATGGGTAATTTGCTGATTTGAAACCTTGAAGGCCGGTTCTGGAGAAGCTGAGGCTAAAAACCAGCAGGTTTCTACACGAGGACGTAGAATCTCGAAGCCCGTTAAACCGGGAAAATCCATCAATTAGCCACGTCGTGTTAAAAACCTGCAGTTCAAAGAGTTGGAAACAAAGCCGCGGCTTATTGTCCAGAAAATACGGGGATAAGAATTAAAAAAGAAGAATTGTTTGTACCGTCGGTGCTCGACCTTCACTAGTCAGGCAAACGGCGCCTGCTGCCCTGGTGGCCCAGTGACCCTGGTGACCTGGTGGCCTGCTGCCCTGGTGGCCCTGGTGACCTGGTGGCCTGCTGCCCTGGTGGCCCAGAGACCCTGGTGGCCCAGTGACCCTGCTGCCCTGGTGGCCCAGTGACCTGGTGGCCTGTTGCCCTGGTGGCCCTGGTGACCTGGTGGCCCAGAGACCCGGTGGCCCGGTGGCCCAGTGACCCGGTGCCATACGTACGGTGGAGACGAGCTGCAGCTGCTGGCAGTAGACCTGCTCAGTCTGGACCAGTTCTCTGGACGTCCGGCTGCGTTTCCTCTCCCAGCGCTGCCTCTGGTCCTGGAGGCTCAGAACCTCAACCGGGGGGGGCGGGGAGAAACTCATGGTGGCTGTGAGGAAGAGGAGGAGGAGGAGGAGGAGGAGGAGGAGCAGCAGCAGTCCAGCACAGCAGGCGACCTGCAACACACAGGGACATCGGGGCACCACCGCTTTTTAAAGCTGCATCTGTTCCACATGTGAAATGTTGGATGAACGTCGACACTTCATTAGGTCACGTTTCCTCAGTTTGGTCCTTTGATCTTCCTCAGGCCTCGCTCACGTTTTCCACCATTCACAATGTGTTTATTGACAACAAATCTGACCTGTTGTCAACCTGCCAAGATCCCTACAAGGGTTTCCGTGATGGTTATGGTACGTTTTGGACCCTGAAACAATGGAACCGAGTTGAAATCCAAGCAGCCTGGAAAGTCTGGAAGAGCCTTAATGCAGGAGCCTGGAAACGAGTTAATTATTCAGGATGAATTAATTCAGTCAGGATTTCTATTGAAGCTCCGCCTTCATGTGTGAAGAGACCCAAGAATTAACACGCAACTTTAATAACGAAGTATTATTGTTATGAAACTGTAGTTTATTAGACTTTATTGAACACCTCCACTTGTATAGAACTCTCACTTCATATAAAATCATCTCACTTCATATAAAATCATCTCACTTCATATAAAATCATCTCACTTCATATAAAATCATCTCACTTCATATAAAATCATCTCACTTCATATAAAATCATCTCACTTCATATAAAATCATCTCACTTCATATAAAATCATTTCACTTCATATAAAATCATTTCACTTCACTCGAAGTAGTTTTTAAGTGTGACGTCACAGACGTCCAGAAGTAGTTTTTAGGTGTGACGTCACAGACGTCCAGACATCCGGAGTCACGAGAAAGGTAAAGATTTACGTATTTTACCAAACGGAACCCGTCCAATCTGCCCCGTAGTGAAACGAGCAGTGGTTCTAGAGGCGAAGCGGCAGATGTGTGAACATCTGGAGGTTTTCTGGAGGGAACATGAAGTTTCTTTACCGTGTTTCTTCTGCTCTGCAGGAGCGACTCCCGTTCAAGCCTGGCGCGCTTTGGACCGCACGACTTCCGCCTTCCGGGCTGCGCTGTTTACGTGCGCTGTGATTGGCTGCTGGAGCCGCGGTGGGCGGGGCTACGCCTCGGGCTCAAGATCAGCTGTTTGCTTCATCGGGAGATGAACTGCAGATCAAAGAGGTGTCCTCAATAACCTGGAGCTTTATGACGTGGGTGTGTGTTTTTTTTTTAAGATTCCTAATTCTGAAAAAGTTTTTACCTGAAAAAATACGATCTGAAAGTGAATTTTTTTTAAAATGTGAAACAAATAAGATCCTAATTTGAAAACATGAAACCTGCGAGTGAAAAAATAGCACCTACATTTAAAAAATTATATCTAAGAGTGAAAAATGACAATAAAGGATTTTATCAAAAGAATTCCAGAGCTGAATCAGAATTACATGTAAAGTGAAAAAACTTTTCATACACTTGTTTTTATTTTAAATAGTGTTTTTAATTTCTCAAAAAAGATCAAACCTTGAACATTCAGTTTATATATATATATTTTTTTTTTATCACATTTTGTTTTTCAAATGAACAAACCTTGTGACCCGGACCAGCTCCACAGAGGAACAGGAACAGGAAGTAGGACAACAAAACCAAAAAAAGACATTTCCAGACCCCTAGGAGGCGCTAGTGGTTCCATGATCAATACAATACAAATACATCAACCGCAAATCTGATCAGGAGGTGGAGGTCAGAGGAGAGTGACATCACAGAGAGGAGTGACATCACAGAGAGGAGTGACATCATGAAGAGAGTGACATCATGAGGAGTAACATCATGAAGATAGTGACATCATGAGGAGAGTGACATCACAGAGGAGAGTGACATCATCAAGAGAGTGACATCACAGTGGAGAGTGACATCACAGAGGAGAGTGACATCATGAAGAGAGTGACATCATGAGGAGAGTGACATCACAGAGGAGGAGTCCAAATTAAAAAAAAGACATTGGGAAATACTTTGTTTCTGGATTTACTGGATTCCTGTTGATAAAACTGTGATGAGAAAGACTTTATATTGTTAATCGAGGCGACAGAGTTTCACATTTTAACATTTCCAGGTGGAGGCGTGGCTCCAGAGTTTTACATGTGAACATGTTCAGGTGGAGGCGTGGCTCCAGAGTTTTACATGTGAACATGTCCAGGTGGAGGCGTGGCTCCAGAGTTTTACATGTGAACATGTCCAGGTGGAGGCGTGGCTCCAGAGTTTTACATGTGAACATGTCCAGGTGGAGGCGTGGCTCCAGAGTTTTACAAAGACAAAAGTGTGTCTTGGCTCAAAAAGGTAGAAAAACACTGAGCTAGTGGATCTTCTCGCCTGGATCATGATGTGTCTCAGCCGGAGACCTCTCCAAGATGGCGGCGCTGGAGGCCCGTCGACCGGCGCCACCTAGTGCTTCTGTCTGGGCAGGACAGCTGGTGGCTCCGTTGAAAGACAGAGGTTGCACCTGAGGCGGTCGGAAACAGGAGCGTTCACATGGTGTGCACAAGAACCCCCTGCTGGGCGGGGCCACGCCTCCATGAGGACTGTACAGACTCAACCTGACTCCGTCAGCTAACGTGCTCAATGTTTAAAAGCCTTCTTTTAGCCCTGGAAGCTCGGAACCTCCAGACCCTGTGACTCCGTTTCACCCACAAGAACCCTCGGTTCTCAGTGCTGCCCCCTGGAGGTTCCTGGGCTTCCTCCAGCAGAATGGAGGCGGGGCTTCAGCTCTCAGGCTCCTCCAATCAGGAAGCAGCTCTCAGGCTCCTCCCATCAGGAAGCAGCTCTCAGGCTCCTCCCATCAGGACATTTTCTGGTCCAGATGACGGAGGTTTACTGATGGAGGTTTACTGATGGAGGTTTACTGACGGAGGTCTACTGACGGAGGTTTACTGACGGAGGTTCCAGCTCCACCTCCTGTTCTTCACTACAAACCTTCACTTCTCCAGACGCCGTCGGGGGTGGAGCTCCACCAGCCGGACGCCTCCGTCGTCCCCGACCTCCACCTCTGCAGGGGACAGAGACACGTCTCACTTGTCTTTTCACTGGAGTGGACATGAGCATGATGGAGGATCACTGAGGTATGAACGGACCAGTCCCTGGTCCAGTGACTGGACCAGGGACTGGACCAGGGACTGGACCAGGGACTGGACCAGGGACAGGACCAGTCACTGGACCAATCACTGGACCAGGGACAGCACCAGTGATTGGACCAGTGACTGGACCAGGGACAGGACCAGTGACTGGACCAGGGACTGGTCCAGGTTCTGTTCAACCAGTAGAAAAGCGCCACTTGAGCAGCAGGTTTTTCTTCTTTTCTCCTTCTGTGTTTTTCTTCCAGGAATTCCTGATAAACCGTCGTCGACGACCAGGAAACGCAGCGACGCCACAAAACCAGTTTCATGTTCCTGGTCTCAGTAGAAACTCTCTGACCTCATTAACAACAAGTGACCTTTATCTAGAGAGATGATACCAGTGGTGGATGTCAAGGTCATGTTCACCCAGGTAACTGGTACCCTGGTATGTTAACCCAGGTAACTGGTACCCTGGTATGTTAACCCAGGTAACTGGTATGTTAACCCAGGTAACTGGTACCCTGGTATGTTAACCCAGGTACCTGGTACCCTGGTATGTTAACCCAGGTAACTGGTATGTTAACCCAGGTAACTGGTACCCTGGCGGACCATGAGCAGAAGTGGTAGGAAGGTGGAGGACAGACTCACGGAGCTCGTCCTGCAGGAAGCCGTCCGGCGGGTTGACGTACTTCATGGTGGACACGTCCAGTCTCCAGTTGTGGTTGGTGCACCTGACAGTCCTGTGGGGACACAGCAGGGGGTGACCAGGGGCCCTGGGGACCGAGGGGGGGTCCCCCCCCTCCTGCTACCAGTCCCGGGGTCTGACCTGCCGTCCAGATCCTCGATGTCTCTGACGAACAGCCCCCCCTGGTGCTTGCACTGGTTCTTGCAGGCCCTGAGACCCTGGTCGCTCTTGTAGATGATGTAGCGTCCGCCGTCCTCCAGGTTCTTCTTGAAGTTGACGCCGTCCTTCAGCGAGTCTGTCTCTGCGGGACGCAGCGAGAGCAGCTCCCTGACGGCCGGAGACGTCATTTCAACCTGGACAACAGGCGGAGACAAGTTTTCACTGGAAACGTTGTCATGGAAACGACATCTTGAGGTTACACTTTAAGACACGCCCCCTAAAACCTGAAAGGCTCATGATCAAAGAGTTCAAAAGAAAATGCAGATTTCCACAATTGTTGTCTGCCGATGCTCAGAATGAAAACGGCGTCAAACGTCTCTTTGTGCTGAATTTACAGCCAATCAGGACTCAAACAGTGAAAAGAGAAGTTAGCACACTGACTTTAAAGATCAAAGACATTGTTTTCAAATACCTGGAGCAGAAACCATACAGGTAAGGAGAGAGAGAAAGGTGTGGCATCAGTATGAAGAAGATCCAAGAAACAAGCTTGTTGTAAACCTCCAGTTCAGGTCCATCACGTGACTTTGATTAGATGATAAATCAGGAATTAATATTAATGTTGCATTAAACAAGAACTGATAAAACACTTGAACTGTTCAGATAAAACCAGAAGAAGAAGAATCTTGTAGGAAGTTCAAATGTTGCTGCTGAATCACGTCACACTGCTGCTGAAACATTTTAAAGTCGAACTAAAATATTAATCAGTTGAACAAACAATGATCCGGTTCTCACCAGTAAGACGTGACGAGGAAACACGTTTCCAGCACAGTTTGGTTTTGGCTCAGACTCTCAACACAAACTGACGAGTCCAGATCAAAGTGGAAGAACGAGTTTCTTCACCAGGAGTCGATTTTTCCTCGTGGAGCCAAAAGACGCTTCGAGTTCTGAAC
>NC_137671.1:559700-586688 GCF_963422515.1 Blennius ocellaris
TTCTGGTTCTGTCCTGGTTCTGTTCCTCTGTTCTGGTTCTGTCCTGGTTCTGCTCCTCTGTCCTGGTTCTGGTTTTGAACGACTGACCAGGACGACTGACGAGGTCCTGAATCTCAATATTGAGGTTTTCTGGTGCAAAATGTCCCAGAAGCTCCAGCAGCTGTTGCATCATGGGAGTTTTTACAAAGTAACCATGAGGCTTTGAGGCGAATCTCAATCTGACTGAAGACATTTACTACCAAACCTCACCTTCGGCAGAACCTCCGTCACACACACACACACACTGAGTGGATTTGGGGGGGGGGGGTTGACCTCGAGAGGTCAAAGGTCAAAAAGCTCCGCCCCTCCTGCTCCACGTTTCAATAAACCCAAAGCAGCTGATGTAAACAACAACAGTGATGAAATATTTAAATATCTAAGTGGGACTGGCCACCGGCCAATCAGCAGGCGGCAGCGGTGAGGCTCCGCCCCTCAGAGCCTCAACTTGTACCACACGTCCTCGTCCAACCCCGGCCTGCACCGCCACCTGCAGGCCGCCGCTGAACTGCAGCCTGGAATCAACAGGACTTTCAGATTAAAACTTCCTGTGTGTTCTTTATACGCGGAAACATAAACGCACGTGTTTTTTCATCCTTCCTGCATGAGTCTATTTATTTGAGATAAGAAACGACGATCGTTATGTTTGAGTGTCGACTTCCTGTCCTTCTGCCAGATGTGGTCATGTGATGTCATGACGTGTCACTTTAAGATCAAAGCCTGATTCTGATGATCGTTGCTTTGTGATTTCTACTTCTGTTTGATCACACCGAACCACTGATGCTGCCTTAATCCTGGTTCTCCACTCTGTCCTCCACGTTCTCCTGACGGAACGTCCCTGTCCTCCACGTTCTCCTGACGGAACGTCCCTGTCCTCCACGTTCTCCCGACGGAACGTCCCTGTCCTCCACGTTCTCCCGACGGAACGTCCCTGTCCTCCACGTTCTCCTGACGGAACGTCCCTGTCCTCCTGATGGAACGTCCCTGTCCTCCACGTTCTCCCGACGGAACGTCCCTGTCCTCCTGATGGAACGTCCCTGTCCTCCACGTTCTCCCGACGGAACGTCTCACGTCTGAGTCCTCGAGTCAATAAAGTGGTTTGAAACCAGATGTTGGTGCTGCTTTTATGAAGTACTACAGACCTACTCACCACTATATGAAGTACTGCAGACCTACTCACCACTATATGAAGTACTGCAGGCCTACTCACCACTATATGAAGTACTGCAGACCTACTCACCACTATATGAAGTACTGCAGACCTACTCACCACTATATGAAGTACTACAGGCCTACTCACCACTATATGAAGTACTGCAGACCTACTCACCACTATATGAAGTACTGCAGACCTACTCACCACTATATGAAGTACTACAGGCCTACTCACCACTATATGAAGTACTACAGACCTACTCACCACTATATGAAGTACTGCAGACCTACTCACCACTATATGAAGTACTACAGACCTACTCACCACTATATGAAGTACTGCAGACCTACTCACCACTATATGAAGTACTGCAGACCTACTCACCACTATATGAAGTACTACAGACCTACTCAGCACTATATGAAGTACTACAGGCCTACTCACCACTATATGAAGTACTACAGACCTACTCACCACTATATGAAGTACTACAGACCTACTCACCACTATATGAAGTACTACAGGCCTACTCACCACTATATGAAGTACTGCAGACCTACTCACCACTATATGAAGCACTACAGAAAAATATGCATTATTATTATTATTATTATCAATAATATACATGTATTTTTTTAAGTACTGTAGTACTGCATGTGGCCTGCAGGTGGAGCCACAGGACGATTGTTGCACCAAAAGCAGTGAGACCTGAGCGGAAGAAGCCCACCTGGTCCAGGTCCTGGTTCTGGTCCTCAGAATAATAACAATAACAATAACAAAACAACAACAACAACAATAGTTATAATAATAACAATAATAATATGAATAACAATAATAACTTTTCATTATGATCAGTCAGGAAGCTCCTATAAAATACTTTGAAACAATCTATTCCCCATTTAAGCTCTGGCCTTGTGTCACCTCCAGTGACCTCCAGTGACCCCCA
Organism: Blennius ocellaris; assembly: GCF_963422515.1. Lineage (NCBI taxonomy): Eukaryota > Metazoa > Chordata > Actinopteri > Blenniiformes > Blenniidae > Blennius > Blennius ocellaris. Next base: position 561,839 of record NC_137671.1, read on the forward strand.
GTGACCTCCAGTGGGTGACCTCCAGTGACCCCCAGTGACCTCCAGTGGGTGACCTCCAGTGACCCCCAGTGACCCCCAGTGACCTCCAGTGACCCCCAGTGACCCCCAGTGACCTCCAGTGACCCCCAGTGATCTCCAGTGACCTCCAGTGGGTGATCTCCAGTGACCCCCAGTGACCTCCAGTGGGTGACCCCCAGTGACCCCGGTGACTCCCAGTGACCCCAGTGACCCCGGTGACCCCCAGTAGAGCCCTGGATCTGCAGGTAGCTGCCCCCCCCCAGCAGAGCGCCGCCCTGCAGGCCACCGACTGAACCTCTGGTCCACTGAAATCCTGATTTTAGAGGTTTGAACAAAACAGGACAGTTTGTCACATGAAGTACAAAGAAAACTACTTGTGGAAGAAATTCCTGTAAAAAAAACGTTAAAAAGCTCATTTGTACATTGAAACTCACTGAACCTGCGTCGTTTCTTCCACTTCCTGTGTTCGACCATGTTTCATCTTATTGTCCTGAAGCTTTCCTCCATCACAGGAATCCAACATCTTGTGGCCCCGCCCATCTTCTAGCTCCGCCCCTGATCCCGGACGCAGGTAATCAGATTACACTCAGACTGTACCTGCAGGTGATTTCTAGAAAGAAAGTAGAAATGAAACTGGTCCAGTTCTTTCCTCCTCACGGGCTTTTATTTTGAATTCTACACATTGTTTTCATGTTTAGGTGGAGGGAGGAGGTGGAGGTGGAGGTGGAGGTGGTGGAGGGAGGGTGGAGGTGGAGGAGGGTGGAGGAGGTGGAGGGTGGAGGTAAAGAGGGGTGGAGGTGGAGGAGGGTGGAGGAGGTGGAGGGGTGGAGGAGGTGGAGGGAGGAGGTGGAGGGAGGAGGTGGAGGGGTGGAGGAGGTGGAGGGTGGAGGTAAAGAGGGGTGGAAGGGGTGGAGGTGGAGGAGGGTGGAGGTAAAGAGGGGTGGAAGGGGTGGAGGTGGAGGAGGTGGAGGGAGGAGGTGGAGGAGGGTGGAGGTGGAGGGGTGGAGGAAGTGGAGGTGGAGGGTGGAGGTAAAGAGGGGTGGAAGGGGTGGAGGTGGAGGAGGTGGAGGGAGGAGGTGGAGGAGGGTGGAGGTGGAGGGGTGGAGGAAGTGGAGGTGGAGGGTGGAGGTAAAGAGGGGTCGGGTCCAGGATGGTTCCTCCTCCAGCGTCATGACGTAATGAGGTTCTCCTCCTCCTCTTGGTTCTGTTTCTGAGGAACTCGCGCTTGTTGCGTTCCTGATCGTGAGGAAGGAGGAGCTGACGGAGGAGCAGACGGAGGAGCTGACGGAGGAGCTGACGGAGGAGCAGACGGAGCTCGTGCGTCTTGGAGAGGCTCAGGACGCAGGACGCACAGAGCCCCCCCCCCCCCCCCCCCCCCACCTCCACCTCCACGGACCCAGAACCGACACGCGATGGACGCCCGGGTCGGGTTCGGGACGAGTCGCGCCTGCGGCGGCTGAGACGATCCGGACGTGTGCGTGTACGTGTACGTGTGCGCGCGCCGCCGCCAACCACAGCAAGTCCCGCCGCTCCGCGTCAAGTCATGTCTGAAGCGGCGCGATGGGCAAGTTTGACGACACGGAGCGGATCGTCCTCAACGTCGGCGGCACGCGGCACGAGACGTACAAGAGCACCCTGAAGACGCTGCCGGGCACGCGCCTGGCCCTGCTCGCCTCCGACCCGTACCCGGACCCGGACGCGGACCCGGACCCGGACGCGGACGCGGCGCAACAGGACCGGCTGCAACAGGTGCGCGGCTTCCTCGAGTACAGCGCGCGCACCAACGAGTACTTCTTCGACCGCCACCCGGGCGTGTTCGCCTACGTGCTGAACTACTACCGCACCGGGAAGCTGCACTGCCCGGCGGACGTGTGCGGCCCGCTGTTCGAGGAGGAGCTGTCCTTCTGGGGCGTCGACGAGACGGACGTGGAGCCGTGCTGCTGGATGACGTACCGCCAGCACCGCGACGCGGAGGAGGCGCTGGACGTGTTCGAGCTCAACGTGGACCCGGGGGGGGCGGCGGGGGGGGGCGAGGACGAGGACGGGGGGCGGCTGCGGGTGGAGGACGCGGCGGACCAGGACGCGGACCAGAGCGCGCACGGGAGCCTGTGGAGGAAGTGGCGGCCGGTGGTCTGGAACCTGTTCGAGGACCCGTACTCGTCCCGGGCGGCGCGGGTGAGACACACACACACACACACACACACACACACACACACACACACACACACACACACACACACACACACACACACACACACACACACACTCCATTGATAAAACACTCAGCAGCTCCAAGAAGCAGGTGAACAAGTTACTGAACAAAGTCCAGCTGATCTTAACACTTTGGATCATCTGACCTCCAGTGTGTGTGTGTGTGTGTGTGTGTGTGTGTGTGTGTGTGTGTGTGTGTGTGTGTGTGTGTGTGTCCTGGTGCTGATGATGTCAGAAGTTGCACCTGGAATCTGAAACGAGTTTCTAGAAATGTCACCTTCATAAAACTGAATGAGTGTGTGTGTGTGTGTCGTGGCGGGGAATGGGACACACACACACACACACACACACACACACACACACACACACACACACACACACACACACACACACTGCTGTTGGGGCTGCAGCTCCTCCACCCGGCCAGCAGGGGGCGCAGCTGAAAGGTCAGGCGGTGACCGTCGTTTATGACGTCATTCATGTTTCGTGTCTCCAAACTATGAATGCTGAAGATCGGCGCTGCAGGAAGTGAAGCCTTCGCTCCTCGGGCAGAGTCTCGGCGGGAAACGAGACAAAACGATCGTCGCGTTCGTTTCCTCGTTAATCTTTTGATGTTTGAACCACAAAGCTCCTGATGTTGCACTTTGATCTTCATCAAAAGACGAATATTAACGGTCCAGCTGATTCTGGATTGTTGTGGATTCATGTTAAATCCTGTTACAGATCATGTCCTTACATTAAACAGTCTATATATAAATATATATATTTTATTTATTTATTTATTTATTTATTTATGTATTTATTTATTTATATATTTATTTTACCATTTTTTATTTATATATATTTATAATCATTTATTGATTTGTATTTATATATTTTTTTTTATTTATTTATATATATGTATATGTTTTTATTTATTTATTTATTTATATATATATATTTATATATACATATATATTGACATTTCCCCGTCAGTGCAGTTTGTCATGTGATTATATTCACAACCACAAATAAAAGTAACAGATTACAGTAGCAAGACGTCGCTCACGGTGCATTCATGTTATCATCCATGCCCATAATTTTCAAAATAAAGGTCACAGTCCGTCGGTTGGGTTCGGTGCAGGTTCTGGCAGCCGGGATGTTTGTGTAACGAAGCAGCAGCTCGTTGTTGTTGTTGTTGTTGTTGTTGTTGTTTGACCTGATGTCCTGAGGAGACTGACAGAGACGATGTCCCCCTCTGAACTCCTTCACAATAAGAGTTGAATGTGGATTTACTGCTGAGCCGTTTGTGTTTGTCAACAAAGTGTTTGTTGACGAGGATGAAGTGGTTGTTTGTTCGGCCAGACGAGGCAGTTGTCGACTGAAACGAGTGTTTTCAACACTAATCTTGGTCATAAAACTATAAATGGGACCAGATGTTGGTGGTCCAGCAGGAGGACCAGGACCAGGACCAGGACCTGGTGCCATGTGTTCCATCAGACCTCCTCTTCATTGAGTCTCACACCGGTCTGGAGGTTCTACGTCAGATCCTTTATTTGCAGGGTTTTTTTAGGAAACACAAATAAAAGCGCTGGTTGGAAGTTGTCGGTGAGATTCCCGGACCGGTTGGACCTGGAGCTGCGGGCCCTCGCTGGTCTAGCTCAGTTCCAGGTTTGGACCGGTTCTGGTTCCTTCTCTGGTCCGACTGAAGGAAGGCGAGAGGGTGACGGTGCAATTCCACTTCCACAGCCTCAGATTTCCTCTTAATGTGAAGGACCTTGTCCTCCTGCTTCCTGAGCTCCGGGGTCTGTTGTGGGGCAAAACTGCTCCAAAGTACTAAAGTACCAAAGTACTAAAGTACTAAAGTACTTTATTGATCCGCCTGGGAAACGATGATTCTGGTCAAGGGTCACGGTCACGGAACCACAATGGGGAACCGACCTCTTCTCTGGCCTCCAGGTCTGGAGGGTCCACATGAAGCCCCTGGGCCAAAACTGGCTGGCCAGAGGTCATGATTGGGACCAGAGGTCATATTGGGACCAGAGGTCATGATTGGGACCAGAGGTCATGATTGGGACCAGAGGTCATATTGGGACCAGAGGTCATGACTGGAACCAGAGGTCATATTGGGACCAGAGGTCATATTGGGACCAGAGGTGAGGTCATGATTGGGACCAGAGGTCATGACTGGGACCAGAGGTCATGATTGGGACCAGAGGTCATGACTGGGCCGACCCTGACGGGCCAGAGGTCATGAGTGGGACCAGAGGTCATGATTGGGTCGACCCCGATAGGCCAGAGGTCATATTGGGACCAGAGGTCATGATTGGGACCAGAGGTCATATTGGGACCAGAGGTCATATTGGGACCAGAGGTCATGACTGGGACCAGAGGTCATGACTGGGACCAGAGGTCATATTGGGACCAGAGGTCATGACTGGGACCAGAGGTCATGATTGGGACCAGAGGTCATATTGGGACCAGAGGTCATGATTGGGACCAGAGGTCATGACTGGGCCGACCCTGACGGGCCAGAGGTCATGAGTGGGACCAGAGGTCATGATTGGGTCGACCCCGATAGGCCAGAGGTCATATTGGGACCAGAGGTCATGATTGGGACCAGAGGTCATATTGGGACCAGAGGTCATATTGGGACCAGAGGTCATGACTGGGACCAGAGGTCATGATTGGGACCAGAGGTCATATTGGGACCAGAGGTCATGACTGGGACCAGAGGTCATGATTGGGACCAGAGGTCATATTGGGACCAGAGGTCATGATTGGGACCAGAGGTCATGACTGGGCCGACCCTGACGGGCCAGAGGTCATGAGTGGGACCAGAGGTCATGATTGGGTCGACCCCGATAGGCCAGAGGTGATATTGGGACCAGAGGTGATATTGGGACCAGAGGTCATATTGGGACCAGAGGTGATATTGGGACCAGAGGTGATATTGGGACCAGAGGTGATATTGGGACCAGAGGTCATATTGGGACCAGAGGTGATATTGGGACCAGAGGTCATATTGGGACCAGAGGTCATATTGGGACCAGAGTCCTGCAGGGTGCGAGGGCCCGACCAACGCTGCCAGCAGTTGTTTGTCTTCGTGAAAAGATTCTGGTTGTTTTGCAGCTGAATTTTTAGACTCATTGAATTTTTACACACTGAATATTTTTAGATGTTGAAAAAACAAATTAGAAGCAAAAAAAAAAAAAAAAGATACGTTCTTGAAATTCGACAGTTTTTAAAATCCAAAGTCTGATTTTGATGGTAAAATGTTGTACTTTTAATCTGAAGCCTGTTGGAGACGCTGAAGAGTCCAAGTGTCGTAACTCTGACGTGTGTGTGTGTGTGTGTGTGTGTGTGTGTGTGTGTGTGTGTGTGTGTGTGTGTGTGTGTGTGTGTGTGTGTGTGTGTGTGTGTGTGTGTGTGTGTGTGTGTGTGTTTCCTGTAGTCGGCCTGGACGGGACGGAAACAGAACATAAAGATAAATAACCACCTTTTTTTTCTTCTTCTTCTATTTTCCCGTTTGTTCTGAGGCAGAAGTTCACTGATGCTTCACTTCCTGTCCTCGCCTCCTCATCCCCATCTCACACACACACACACACACACACACACACACACACACACACACACACACACACACACACACACACACACACACACACACACACACACACACACACACACTCTCATGAGCCCATCTGAGACCGCAGCTTGCTTTCTGCCACTTAAGAGGTTAGAACCCGGAGCGTCTGGGTTCCGCCCGCCTGGAGGTTCTTGAAGCCGGGCTGCACGCTCAGCCTGCCTGTTGTCATGGCAACATCATCGCTCATCACCACGGCCTGTTTTCATTAAGATCCGTCCGGTCCGCGAGACTGATTGATTTCTGGAGCCTGCTCAGCCGTGACCCCCCCCCCCCCCCCCCCCCCTCCCAACCCCCCCCCACAAAGAGAAAAGTGATGTCATCAGTCACACTAACCTCCATGTGTGCATGTCTCTTTAACTGCTTTCCTGTCGTGGTCATAGGTGGGTTAGGTTAGGTGACTAGTACCCATACCCGGGACCAGTCTGGAGGATCCACCAGACTGGTCCCGGGTATCGGTACCTGGGCTGGAGGATCCACCAGACTGGTCCCGGGTATCGGTACCTGGGCTGGAGGATCCACCAGACTGGTCCCGGGTATCGGTACCTGGGCTGGAGGATCCACCAGACTGGTCCCGGGTATCGGTACCTGGGCTGGAGGATCCACCAGACTGGTCCCGGGTATCGGTACCAGGGCTGGAGGATCCACCAGACTGGTCCCGGGTATCGGTACCTGGGCTGGAGGATCCACCAGACTGGTCCCGGGTATCGGTACCTGGGCTGGAGGATCCACCAGACTGGTCCCGGGTATCGGTGAGTCAGTACTGGACCTGGGCTGTTGGATCTGGACTGTCGGATGTTCAGGAGCAACTCGGAGCCACTTTAATTAGCCAGTTAATGTGCAACATTTCGACTGTGACCCTCCACCTGCAGGAGATGAAAGCAGGCCGTGCTGCTTTCATCTCCTTTGTTTGACTTCGTCACGCCTCATAAAGAAACGGCAGCGATGCCTTGTGGGTCCTAATTGCCACGGAGGTCCTGTGGCCCTGGATGGAGGTGTGTGTTTGCCCCTCCCACCCGATGTTTGCCCCTCCCACCCGACGTTTGCCCCTCCCACCTGGACTGCAGCCAGCATGACCTGCATCGGTGCAGAATGAAGACGCATTTTGCAGCATGAGGCAAGAAAAACAAATGCATGTTTTGAGTTTCTCCCGATGCCTGTTGAAGGTTGAAGGTCCCAGTAGGTGGACCCGCTGCAGCCGGACCCCCCCCCCGGAGGACTCTGAGGACCAGGATGAAGGGGGGCCGGACCCCGACGGACCACCAGTTTGTGCCGATTGTTGAATAATGAATGTGGCGGCAGTTTGCTGAAGCCGCCGGCTGCGACATTAAAAGTGGATTAATAAAACAGACTTCCTGGCGTCTCGCTGCTGAAGATCCTCCTGCTGCTCTTCTTTTCTCTCCTCTTCTTCTTCTTCTGCTCACTTCTCTTCTTTCATGTTCCACTCTCTTCTCTGACCACTTTATGAGGAAAGTGTTGAAACAACCTTTTCTCAGAATCGTTCCTCCACACATGAACCGTGTTGGACGTCAGGGATTGTTTAAAACTGTTCAACTGTTTAAAATCGCCGCAGGGGAAGAACATTTCACTGGTCACCCTCTACTGCCCCATTCTACCTGACTCCGCCTCCAATCATGACTCATCACTCATTTCCTATTAGCAGCAGAGCAGCAGTAGAGCAGTAGAGCAGCAGAGCAGCAGAGCAGCAGTAGAGCAGCAGTAGAGCAGCAGAGCAGCAGAGCAGCAGTAGAGCAGTAGAGCAGCAGCAGAGCAGCAGAGCAGCAGCAGAGCAGCAGAGTAGCAGAAGAGCAGCAGAGCAGAGCAGCAGTAGAGCAGTAGTAGAGCAGCAGAGCAGCAGAGTAGCAGAAGAGCAGCAGAGCAGTAGCAGAGCAGCAGTAGAGCAGTAGTAGAGCAGCAGAGCAGTAGAGCAGAAGAGCAGCAGCAGAGTAGCAGAGCAGCAGTAGAGCAGCAGAGCAGCAGCAGAGCAGCAGAGCAGCAGTAGAGCAGTAGTAGAGCAGTAGTAGAGCAGCAGAGTAGCAGCAGAGCGGCAGAAGAGCAGTAGAGCAGCAGAGCAGCAGAGCAGCAGAAGAGCAGTAGAGCAGCAGCAGAGTAGCAGAGCAGCAGAGTAGCAGAGCAGCAGAAGAGCAGTGTAGCAGCAGAGCAGTAGAGTAGCAGCAGAGCAGTAGAAGAGCAGTAGAAGAGCAGTAGAGCAGCAGCAGAGCAGCAGAGCAGCAGTAGAGCAGCAGCAGAGCAGCAGAGCAGCAGAAGAGCAGTAGAGCAGTAGAAGAGCAGCAGCAGAGCAGTAGAGCAGCAGAAGAGCAGTAGAGCAGCAGAGTAGCAGCAGAGCAGTAGAAGAGCAGTAGAAGAGCAGCAGAGCAGCAGAGTAGCAGCAGAGCAGTAGAGTAGCAGAAGAGCAGCAGAGTAGCAGCAGAGCAGTAGAAGAGCAGTAGAAGAGCAGTAGAAGAGCAGCAGAGCAGCTCAAGTACCAGTTGATCTTTCCTGGTCATCATTTTTCCTCCCGGAGGTGAAAAGTATCTGAGAGTTTCCCTCCCAGTGTTTCGCTGAGTCATCGGAGTCTCCGACTCTCAGTGACTCAGACTCCCTTCCTTAATGACGGAACCTCGTCTTCAACAACAACAACAACAACAACAACAATCAGCTGATAAATGTTGTACTTCTAAAAATATCCTTCTATTTCCCACTGAAACCAGTTTCTGTTACGGGAGAGTGACGATCCAGCTTGGTGCTTTTATTTTGACAGTCACCATAATTACCATCCAACTTGGTGGTCCGTCCACTAGTGTGTGTGTGTGTGTGTGTGTGTGTGTGTGTTAAAGCTACCCACAGCACCAACTAGTGGCCCGTCATACTAACTACATCTGTTTCTACGTCATTTCCATGTAGATGTGTAACTTTTCTGGAACAAAAGACTTCAAAAGGTTTGAAACGTGGTCCCTGAACCGGGGTCTGGATCAGTCCACATCTGACCTTTATTTTGATAAGATCAAGGCAGAAAGCAGCTGTTTTTGTCGACGTCCAGATCGATGTGGATCTTTATTGTCCCTGCGGAGGTGGAGGCGGAGGCGGCGGGTGGAGCAGCTCTGATGGTGAAACTGTTGGAAGGTGACTTTGTGAAGTTAGAAACTCCGTCGGAACGACACCGAGACCGTCTCTGTCCTCACCGGGACGTCTCAGGAGACACTGGATCCTTTTCATACTGGCACAAATAGATTTAAAGTCCCAGTGAAGTGAAGGTTCCACCTCCAAAACGCTTCTAGAACGTTTTCCTGCTAACTGGCTGAAGGTCAAAAGTTAAAACACGACAACCTGCGAGAAAATAGATAAACGGCGCTATTTCCTCTGCTGGGCGGAGCTTCTGACAATGACAGAGTGACATCACGAGTTGTGCACACGCCCAAGTTGTGTTTACATGATGGAGGATCAGAGTTTTGACCACAAAGAGGCTGAATTGAACCAGATTTCATCATCATGGTCATTTCAAACCCAGTGATTGATGAAGAAGACACAGAAGGTGGTTCTGCCATCGGTGACCCCGTCTGGAACATGTTTGAGGAAGCAGAAGACGCTTCGTCCTCCATTCGTCCTCGTCTCCTCGCCTCAGCAGCCGCCACTTTTCACCTTTGAGGCTTTGAGGCTCCTGACTGTTGGCAGAACGACCGGCTTCCTGGATCCAACACGTCCAAGAGCTAGAAGACTGTGGAATCACTGAAGAGTCCAGGTGTTACTGGATCGTCTACTAGCGGCTCCCGCTAGCTCGGGCGGCTAGCGGCTATCGTCTGTTCCTTCCTCCCTCCCTCCCTCCCTTCCTTCCTTCCTTCCTTCCTCCCTCCCTTCCTTCCTCCCTCCCTCCCTTCCTTCCTCCCTTCCTTCCTCCCTCCCTTCCTTCCTTCTTTCCTCCCTCCCTCCATGCTCCTTTCCTCCTCTCTGGTCTCTTCCAGGCTCAATCTTTCATCAAGGCTCATAAAACGCCGTCTAGAACTTCAGAACACTGTAAAAACTTTGATATTTAAGAGGAAACAAGCCGATATAAACACAACAGATCCAGATCTGCACAACTTGTGATGTCACACATAGGCTCCGCCCACGAAGGAGAAGGATTCCCCCGACTTCCTCGGCTGGAGATTCAAAATTCAAATAACTTTGTTATGCGACAACAGTGGAGGGGCAGAGTCGGAGGAACCTTACAAGTAGAACCACAACTATCATCTTTTACAAAGTAGTGTTTTACGTTTCATGAGGACTTTAAATCTAAATTTCCCCACTTTTTGCCGGATCCAGATGTTGGACGTCTTTGAGGACAAGCAGAAAGTTTGAGAAAGGACAGAGGCACCGACCCCCCCCCCCCCCCCCCCCCCCCCCCCCCCGAGGACGGTCACACTGCAACCCGACCTGAGCCCCTGTGAACTGCTGCCAAACACAAAGTGCTCCTACAGAATAAGAGTCGTTCCATTCCTGCAGCCTCGTCTGTCACTAGAGTCTAAATCTGCTCTGGCCTTTCATCCATTCAAGTGGTTTTGTGTTAAGCCCACGTTGGCAGAACGTCCTGTGTTTGTTTTGCAGAGGGTTCCTTTCCAGAGGTCACAGAGTGGAGCCAGTGAAGGTCATGTTGGGCAATGGATGAATAATTCAGCGTCACTTCAGACAGAAACAAGCGAGTCCTTCCTGACGAGCAGAGTCACGGTCTGAGTCTCAGACCTGGACTGAAACAAAAGAACCATCGATTGTCTTGGAAGTGGAAAGTCTGACGTTTAAGAGCCTGAATGTCGGCAGAGTCCTGAGATTCCACCTGGTGGAACATTAATGTTCCACCTGGTGTGGTGGAACGTTCATGTTCCCTTGATTGTGAGTCTCCAGGAGGAAGAACTGTGTCTGTTGTTACCCTCTTTGTTTCTAGAGACCGGCTGTGAATGGAGGAGAAGGAACCCCTGAACAGAACCACTAACCCCTGAACAGAACCACTAACCCCTGAACAGAACCACTAACCCCCGAACAGAACCACTAACCCCTGAACAGAACCACTAACCCCTGAACAGAACCACTAACCCCCGAACAGAACCACTAACCCCTGAACAGAACCACTAACCCCTGAACAGAACCACTAACCCCCGAACAGAACCACTAACCCCCGAACAGAACCACTAACTCCTATACATACCTCTAACCCCCAACTCTTAAACCCTCACCCTCTAACTCCTCACCCTCTAACTCCTCACCCTCTAACTCCTAGCTCCTAACTCCTAACCCTCACCCTCTAACTCCTCACCCTCTAACTCCTCACCCTCTAACTCCTCACCCTCTAACTCCCCTAACTCTCGAGGCAGGAGTCCTGATTGTTCCTGTCTTCACAACCTTTTCACCATAAAGGAGGTATTGTGAGCTGGACTGTCAGACCGCCGTCCTTGCAGCGTAGGGAGGCCGTCGCCACGCTTCCCAAACCTCCCGCTGGTGTGATGACAGTTGTCGCGACGCCGCTCGCGCCGTGAGGCCACGCTCCGTCAGCTGTCGTGGAGAAAGCCGTGAGAAGTGACTGGTTGGTGTTGGAACGCCGGCGTCTCTCAGTTCACGATGCTCCTTTTGCGTCGTGAAACATCAAAGTGTTTCTGCACACAGAAGCTGAACGGCCACTTGAGACGGCAGCAGTTCCACACTTTCAGTAACTGGACACCCGACTCTGACCCAACTCCTCCTTTGGCAGACTTGTGCTCTGCCTTTGTCTGTCCTTCATCGGTCCTCCTCGTCTCCGTGTCCTCCCCACTGACCCGCCGCCCATCCCCTCGCCGGGTAAGACGAGACGCTTGCCTCCAAGTCTGCCGGGCATCGATCCTGCTGGCAGAGCCGGGCCGTCTGCCTCGCGGTAAGGAGGCACGGCGGCTCGGTGGAAGTCTTTGTTTCTTGGTTCTTGAGCCTTTGTCTTGTCAAGAGTTTGTTCTGGCGGCGGCTCCGTCTCTCCGGCGCCACACCCTGGACGTGTGCTGTTGTCTGAACGCAGGTATTTCTAGAACTCTAATGAGTCGAGGCCGGTGGAGACGGCGGTCCGGCGCTGGTCGTTTGTCACCAGCTTCAAGTGAAAGAGCTTGAAAGACGGAAACGCCTTTGCTAGTGGGGCCAAGTCCCCCGAGCCCATTGTCCTCAGAACCAGGCTCTCCATCTCTTCCAGGGTCTCCTTCACCTTTATCTGCAGAGGACTTTCTACATCCCAGCTCTACATCCCAGCTCTACATCACAGCTCTACATCCCAGCTCTACATCACAGCTCTACATCACAGCTCTACATCACAGCTCTCTACATCACAGCTCTACATCCCAGCTCTCTACATCACAGCTCTACATCACAGCTCTACATCACAGCTCTACATCACAGCTCTACATCACAGCTCTACATCACAGCTCTACATCCCAGCTCTCTACATCCCAGCTCTACATCCCAGCTCTCTACATCACAGCTCTACATCCCAGCTCTCTACATCACAGCTCTACATCACAGCTCTACATCACAGCTCTACATCACAGCTCTACATCACAGCTCTCTACATCCCAGCTCTCTACATCACAGCTCTACATCACAGCTCTACATCACAGCTCTACATCACAGCTCTCTACATCACAGCTCTACATCACAGCTCTCTATATCACAGCTCTCTATATCACAGCTCTATTTCACAGCTCTCTATATCACAGCTCTACATCCCAGCTCTCTACATCACAGCTCTACATCCCAGCTCTCTACATCACAGCTCTACATCACAGCTTTACATCACAGCTCTCTACATCCCAGCTCTACATCCCAGCTCTCTATATCACAGCTCTATATATCACAGCTCTATTTCACAGCTCTCTACATCACAGCTCTCTATATCACAGCTCTCTATATCACAGCTCTACATCACAGCTCTCTATATCACAGCTCTCTATATCACAGCTCTCTACATCACAGCTCTACATCACAGCTCTCTATATCACAGCTCTCTATATCACAGCTCTCTACATCACAGCTCTACACCCCAGCTCTCTACATGACAGCTCTCTACACCACAGCTCTCTACATCACAGCTCTACATCACAGCTCTACACCCCAGCTCTCTACATCACAGCTCTCTACATCACAGCTCTCTACATCACAGCTCAGTGTCCCAGTAGAGGATCTTCCTGCTGAGCAGCTGCTGCCCTGAGAGCCAGACAGTGAAAGGACCTTACATGTGTGGCGCCCCCTGACCTTTACAGGAGCCTGTAGGGCCAAACCACCGCCGGGGCTTGAAGGTCAGATAGTTGGTCCAGGTCCACGACCCGGCTGGTCCGGCCTGCAGCAGCAGACCACCTGCTGGGCCTGGTGCCCACCCCCCCCCCCCCCTACCAATGACTGGCCCTGGTGCCCCCCCCCCGCCCCCCTGCTCCTCCGCCCGGCTCTCAGGATTAATGGAACCACTTCATGAATCATTAAGAACGTTTCTTCTCCCTACAATCTGATTTGGTAAAACGCCTGAGAGCCGTAGAGTTCAACGAGGAGCGGTGGGACGTTCACGAGCCACACTCTCCTGCTGCTCTCCTCCTCAGCCTCTCTTCTCTCCTGTCCTTTCTTCTACCTTGTTTTCTCCGTCACTCTTCCACAGTTCTACGCCTCTTTTCTAGCATCAAGGGCTTTTCTTCTCCTCTTTCCCCAACACTTTCTTTCATCACCAAATGTGTCTTCGTCCCCGAGGAGCTTCAGCTCCTCAGCGTCCCGACAGAACGGACTTTGTTGGGCTGACGTTCTACGTAGCAGCGACACGAGGAACACGTGAAGAGATCTTCTAAATTTAGATCTTCTAGCAACAACAGTGTGACGCCTTGTGGTTCTGCTGCTGTTCTGGAACCACAACGTTCCCGCTTCACGTCAAAACCATCCACACCCAACAGTTGATTTACTGGGCTCCCGGCGCCAGCTGTGGCGAGGGCGTGAGCGGTCTCCATGGTAACGGCGTCATTAGCAGTTTGTCCTGCTGACGCTTCGTGTCGGACCGTCTGACGGCGACTCCGACTCTGAAGGGAGGGTCACCTGACCTGCTGTCCTCGGTTTGTGAACAGGCTTTTATCTTTCCCCCACAAGCTTTTATTTCTCCTTTGAAGTGTCTTCATGCTGCCGACAGGGCAGAGTTTCTGAGACGGAATCCTCCAAACCTGGTCGCTGAAGGTCAATGTGGTCGAACTCCGTGTTTCTCAACCGCTGGTGTTTCCTCCAGGTCGTCAGCTGAGTCGTGGGAAATCATCACATTTCACATTTTTTCCTAAAAAAACATTTGTGTGTAGCAGAGTAATCGTGTATAAATACTCTTCACCACTAGAGGGCAGCACAGAACTTTGCCGGTGAAATGTAAAGTGACAGACGTCAGTGTGGTTCATCTCCACCTCCTGCTACCATCTTGTATCAAAGTACTGTGTCAGTGACAGTGATGGAGAAGTTTTTGAAAACCAGGATCTCAGCTCTTCATCCATCAGGTCCAGGTTTCACACTGAGGGAGGCACTATTAAAAAAAGTCCTTGTTTCTGGATTTACTGGATTCCTGTTGATCAAACTGTGATGAGAAAGACTTTATATTGTTAATAGAGGCTGCAGAGTTTAACATTCTAACATGTTCAGGTGGAGGTGTGACTCCAGATGTTTCCAAAGACAAAAGTGTGTCTCGGTTCAAAAAGGCACACAGAGTTCTAACAGACTCCAGTTTCTGTTATTGAATTAACTGTTCGTCCTTTATTTGTCAGCTGGTTCACTGGAAAGGATCTGAGACTCTTGGTGGGCGGAGTCACAGCATGTCAGGACTTTCCTCTATCTTGTTCACTTCCTGTCACTTGAGCTGCTCCGTAGAACGCAGACCTTCGCCAAGGTCGCACATCTTTGTGTGTCCAAGTTAGCATGGCTAGCATGTTAGCTGCTAGCAGATAGTTAGCAAGTGGCTAAAATGTCCAAATAGTATAAGATCTGTTTACTCTTCACAGATCAAATCTGCTCTGTTGTGACTTCGAGGTTGAAATGTGAATAATGACGGGAGTTGAAAGCTGAACTCGTCTGGTGAGTCAAGACCCAAGCTGAAGGTTCCCGTAGAAGTAAGAACGTTTCAAACCTTCATCGCAGCAGCGTGAAAACAAAGTTAAAAATAAACAGGATGTGAATCATTCCAGTTCGTTTGAGGATCATGTGTTTGGAAAAAAGTGCAGAATTCATACAAAACAAATCAACTTGTCATTAAACAACAACAATAAACGTTGTTGTAACTTTTCATCCGTCCTCAGCGACGGATCGGGACCAGAATACATGTCGGACATGAATAATTCATCAGCGAGACACAAATAGACTCGACAGAAGTGACTTTGATTCTCTTTGTGGAAAAACTGCAAGTGGAACCTTTGTGGTCGAGCGTTTCCCTCCTGAGGCGCCGGACAGGAAGTCGTCCAGCTTCAGCCGCCAGACCAGCAGTGACATCAGCCAACCGTCTTCATGTCCACAGGGACAAATGTCCAGTTCCCCGTGGACGATCAGTGGACGATGAGTGGACGTTCAGTGGACAATTAGTGGACGTTTAGTGGACGTTCAGTGGACGTTCAGTGGACGTTTAGTGGACGATTAGTGGACGATTAGTGGACGTTTAGTGGACGTTTAGTGGACATTTAGTGGATGATTAGTGGACGTTCAGTGGACGTTCAGTGGACGTTTAGTGGACGTTCAGTGGACGATCAGTGGACGTTCAGTGGACATTCAGTGGACGCTTAGTGGACAATTAGTGGACAATTAGTGGACAATTAGTGGACGTTTAGTGGACAATTAGTGGACGTTCAGTGGACATTTAGTGGACGATCAGTGGACGTTCAGTGGACGATTAGTGGACGATTAGTGGATGATTAGTGGACGTTCAGTGGACGTTCAGTGGACGATTAGTGGACGATTAGTGGATGATTAGTGGACAATTAGTGGACGTTTAGTGGACAATTAGTGGACGTTCAGTGGACATTTAGTGGACGATCAGTGGACGTTCAGTGGACGATTAGTGGATGATTAGTGGATGATTAGTGGACGTTCAGTGGACAATTAGTGGACGTTCAGTGGACATTTAGTGGACGATCAGTGGACGTTCAGTGGACGATTAGTGGACGATTAGTGGATGATTAGTGGACAATTAGTGGACGTTTAGTGGACAATTAGTGGACGTTCAGTGGACATTTAGTGGACGATCAGTGGACGTTCAGTGGACGATTAGTGGACGATTAGTGGATGATTAGTGGACGTTCAGTGGACGTTCAGTGGACGATTAGTGGACGATTAGTGGATGATTAGTGGACGTTCAGTGGACGTTCAGTGGACATTTAGTGGACGATTAGTGGATGATTAGTGGACATTTAGTGGACGTTCAGTGGACATTTAGTGGACGTTCAGTGGACGTTCAGTGGACATTTAGTGGACGATTAGTGGATGATTAGTGGACGTTCAGTGGACATTTAGTGGACGTTCAGTGGACGATTAGTGGACGATTAGTGGACGTTCAGTGGACGTTCAGTGGACATTTAGTGGACGATTAGTGGATGATTAGTGGACATTTAGTGGACGTTCAGTGGACATTTAGTGGACGTTCAGTGGACATTTAGTGGACGTTCAGTGGACGATTAGTGGACGATTAGTGGACGTTCAGTGGACGTTCAGTGGACATTTAGTGGACGATTAGTGGATGATTAGTGGACGTTCAGTGGACGATTAGTGGACAATTAGTGGACGTTCAGTGGACGTTCAGTGGACGTTCAGTGGACATTTAGTGGACGATTAGTGGACGTTCAGTGGACGTTCAGTGGACATTTAGTGGACGTTCAGTGGACATTTAGTGGACGTTCAGTGGACGATTAGTGGACATTTAGTGGACGATCAGTGGACATTTAGTGGACGATCAGTGGACGTTCAGTGGACGTTCAGTGGACGTTTAGTGGACGTTCAGTGGACGTTCAGTGGACGTTACCACGT
Organism: Blennius ocellaris; assembly: GCF_963422515.1. NCBI lineage: Eukaryota > Metazoa > Chordata > Actinopteri > Blenniiformes > Blenniidae > Blennius > Blennius ocellaris. The sequence goes on from NC_137671.1 coordinate 578,691, forward strand.
TGGTATAGGACTAAAGGACTAAAGGACTAAAGGACTGTATTTTTGTCAAATATTCAATGTTTTTTGAACACTTGCCAAACGTTTCTCTCAGTCGTGAGTCTCTTTGGTTTCTTCGTCGGTTGTTGGACACTGAAGGGACTGAATTCCTCTGGAGGACAAACAAAACACCGACGTCGTCAGATTCACTGCATCAGTCTCCTGACGGCGTCCAGACGGTCCATGAATGACGAGACGTATCTGAAGCTCGTCTTCCGGCAGGAGACGTTTCAGACGGTCTGTCTTTCATGGACGTCAGTGTCTCAGTGTCTTCAGGTGGACCCTGGTCCTCTTCCTGTCCGTCCACATCAACACGCGGCTCAGGATTCCGCCTCGTCTTTTGTCACGCTGCTCCTCGGCCGCCGCTTTCCCTCATCGCCATGGCAACAGTCGCCGTCCCTGCCTCGTCTCTCACTGAGCGTCTGGACGTGTTGAATGACGGACGTCTGCGGTGGAACTCTGACCCTCGGTCCCAGGCTTTTACACTGAAGGGCTTTGAGACGTGAGCGCCGGGGCACCACCAGACACTGAAGGGTTAAATACTCACAAGTCCAGTAATCAACCAGGCGCAGTGTCAGAAATGTTTCTGTCGGTTTCAAATGTGTTTGTCATTTCGTGTTTGGACAAGTTGTGTGAGTCCGGCCTGGAAAAGTAGAAGGACAAAACCGTCTCAGTTCACCTTTTAATGTGAAATCACGAGGTTGTTTTGAAGGAAATGTATTGGAATGAAACATAAACGTATCGGTGAAGATGTGTAATGTGTAATGTAGCTGCAGGTTTTGGTTCTCTGGCTGATGGACGCCTGGACTCACCAGATGTGTTTGTTCCGGCCAGATGTGGCTGTGAAAGTGCTTCAGAGGCTGGAAACGTCCTGTTAATGTTGAATAAACCAGGTTTTTTACCTTTTTGAGCCGAGACACACTTTATTCTTTGTAAAACTCTGGAGTCTCACCACCACTTTCATCACTTTGATGTTTGTCTCCTTAGATTGGGTGATAAAGTCACTATGTGAGGTCACTGAGTGCGTTGCTAACATAGAAGACATTATCGTCTACATCAGTGTTTCTCTACCTTTTTGAACCGAGACACACTTTTGTCTTTGGAGAAATGTGGAGTCACACCTCCACCCGAAAATGTTAAAATGTGAAACTCTGTAGCCTCTATTAACAATATAAAGTCTTTCTCATCAAAGTTTTATCAACAGGAATCCAGTAAATCCAGAAAGCAAGGACCTTTTTTAATAGTGCCTCCCTCAGTGTGAAACCTGGACCTGATGGATGAAGAGCTGAGATCCTGGTTTTCAAAAACTTCTCCATCACTGTCACTGACACAGTACTTTGATACAAGATGGTAGCAGGAGGTGGAGATGAACCACACTGACGTCTGTCACTTTACATTTCACCGGCAAAGTTCTGTGCTGCCCTCTAGTGGTGAAGAGTATTTATACAGGATTACTCTGCTACACACAAATGTTTTTTTAGAATAAATGTGAAATGTGATGATTTGCCTTGACTGTCGAGCCGATGAATGTTGAATGACGAGTCTGAATCTATAAAGCAGTGATGAAATATGAAGGAGGTGGAGAGAGGGAGCGATGAAGGGACTGACGGAGGGCAGGACCGGATGTAATCAGACTGGTTCTGCTTTTTTTTTACACTTTTCAACACTATAATAGAATAATATAGAACGACAGTGGTCATTTGGGTTCTAGATTGAATTTCTGTGACTCAAGATTCAATTTTTGATTTCATTTGTCATAAAAATGATCATTTCAGTAGAAAAGTGAGCCGCTGTCCCTCCGGGGCGTTCACTGACGTCTCACACTCGTTTCCACATCATTCATGTTTGTTTCTTTAAATGACGATAATGTATTCATGTATTCACCAGATCTGGGAGGGGGGGGAGGAGGAGGAGGAGGGGGAGGAGGAGGGGAGGGGGGAGAAAATGCCTGCCAACTCGGCTTTTAATCACAACAGAAAGAAGCCGAGCTGCTGACGTCAATTCTCCTACTGGATCACTGCAGTACAGACACAACAGACACTACAGACACTACAGTCACACCAGTCACAACAGACACTACAGTCACAACAGACACTACAGTCACACCAGTCACAACAGACACTACAGATACAACAGACACTACAGTCACAACAGACACTACAGTCACAACAGACACTACAGATACAACAGACACTACAGTCACACCAGTCACAACAGTCACAACAGACACAACAGACACTACAGATACAACAGACACTACAGACACTACAGTCACACCAGTCACAACAGACACAACAGACACAACAGTCACTACAGACACTACAGTCACACCAGTCACAACAGTCACAACAGACACAACAGACACTACAGATACAACAGACACTACAGACACTACAGTCACACCAGTCACAACAGTCACAACAGACACAACAGACACTACAGACACTACAGATACAACAGACACTACAGTCACACCAGTCACAACAGTCACAACAGACACAACAGACACTACAGATACAACAGACACTACAGACACTACAGTCACACCAGTCACAACAGACACTACAGATACAACAGACACTACAGTCACAACAGACACTACAGTCACACCAGTCACACCAGTCACAACAGACACAACAGACACTACAGACTCTACAGTCACACCAGTCACAACAGACACTACAGATACAACAGACACCGCCTTGAAATGAGCTTAAAGTCACGTTCCATCTGTGACGTTAATAAACTTTATTACCATGAGTCTTGTTCTTCATAGTTTTGCAAATAAACAATAACTTGAAGTTAAACATTTTCATCAAACTTTACTTTGGTCCAGTAAAAACTGCAGGATTACTGGACCAGTGTCCAGTGTCTTGCTAACAGCGTGCTAACAGCGTGCTAGCAGCGTGCTAACAGCGTGCGACTGAACACGTTAGCGGCGAGACCCCCTCCGTGGTGGTACATTGATGAGTTGCCGGTTTGTCTGAGCCAAAGGCGGCGAGCTGAAATATTGATGGGCAGATGAGCAGATGAAAGGGAGAAGCACAAAGAGGCGTGCTGCTATATTTAGTGCCTCCGTCTCCCGGGAGCGTCAAGCCAGAGTATTTTTGTCTGACTGGCGGTTGAACGCCGCTTTTGTTGTAGGTTTTTCAGAGACGTAGCGATCACATGACGTCTGCCGCTGCTTCCTTTGATCTTCTGGCCTTTGTTTTGGAGCAGGCATTATTTGGGGCAGCTCTGACAGGACGTTTTGATTTTAATGATTCAAGACACCAGTGACAAGTCAGAGATATTTTAGTCGCGTTTTCTAGGTCATTAGTGGGAATATTAGCATCAGTGACGACCTGAAAAATAAAGCAGATGCTGGTGAGGTAGAGTAGAGTAGAGTAGAGTAGAGTAGAGTAGAGTAGAGTAGAGTAGAGTAGAGTAGAGTAGAGTAGAGGATTTGTGATGAATGCCTGTAGTTAACCAGATCAGGTGAAGTCCTGGTGTCTTGCTCTTCTCTGGTAAACAATCGTGTTCCCGCGTTTCTGTTGGTTCACGTTATAGTTTTTGTTTTGTTTTTCTTCGTCTTTTGTGCCTTTGATCTTCTGACTTCTGCCGTGATGGAGGGAAAAGTCTGAACACGAGATGCTATGATTGAAACTGACCAGAGGCCAAACTCCACTTTATAGAAATATATATATATATATATATATATATATATATAGTCAAAATTCAGTGTCATTATTTCCCAGGCTTGTGTGATGTCTCGCTCGCTCTCTCTCTCTCTCTCTCTCTGTCTCTCTGTCTCTCTGTCTCTCTCTCTCTCTCTCTCTCTCTGTGTCTCTCTCTCTCTTTCTCTCTCTCTATGACTCCTCCCACTCGTCCGACTCCTCCCACCACTATGACTCCTCCCACTCGTCCGACTCAACATGACGAGAGACAAGAGAGAGAGAGAGAGACCAACATCACAATAACGTCTCCAAACAAAAGCATGTTTTCAACACACACACACACACACACACACACACACACACACACACACACACACACACACACACACACACACACCTGCACTCTCCTCCCCTCTTCCAGAGGCCGCCGCCATGGCAACGGCACCATTTCCTTTTTTTGACAGCTCAAGATGGTGAAGAAGTGTAAAGAGAGAGAGAGGAAGAGAAATGGATGCAGTAGAAAGAAAGGAGGAAAGAAAGGGTATTCCCTCTCTCTCCCTCTCTCTCTCTCTCCCTCTCTCTCTCTCTCTCTCTCTCCCCCAGGCTTTATTTTCATCAGCTTGTATTTAATCAGACAAATCTCTCCAGGCTGAGATGAGAATTAATTACTTGGTGGTTTAATTAATGAGTCGTTCTGCTAACGACCCTGATGATTTAAATACTTTAATATCAAGTGATGCACCTGCAAGTCCTCATTACCCAGCATGCACCTCTCTCCACACCTGGTGTTACCCAGCATGCACCTCTCTCCTCACACCAGGTGTTTCCCAGCATGCACCTCTCTCCTCACACCAGGTGTTACCCAGCATGCACCTCTCTCCACACCTGGTGTTTCCCAGCATGCACCTCTCTCCTCACACCAGGTGTTACCCAGCATGCACCTTTAAAGCCGCTGAAGCCAAAGCGCTTCACATGAGAGACGAATGATAGTCAACATGAAAGCGACTGGATCAAAGTAATTTCAAGCTTTCAGGTCTGACACTGGTTGTTCCCAGTGGACATGGAGCTTCTCAGGCCAGAGCCACTGTGAGGATGAACTGATGAATGTAACGGCCAGAAGGTTCTCAACTACTGGAGATGAGCACATTAATCTGCAATAAGAGATTCATACAAACATTCACAAATGAAGGGCAGTAAAGGAGAATAAGCTTTAGCTCTGGTCTGCCTTCATTCACCACTTCACATCACTGCCACACTCACCACTTCACATCACTGCCACATTCACCACTTCACTTCACTGCCTTCACTCACCACTTCACATCACTTCCACACAACTGCTACACTCACCACTTCACATCACTGCCACATTCACCACTTCATATCCATTCCACCAGGATCCAGAGGAACGGCGGGATATTTGTTGCTCTTTGAAATAGATTATCTCTGAAGTCCTTTCATCTTGATGAAAGTTAATTAAAAGTCAGTTCCTCCTTCAGGAGATCAAAGTGATTGTTTTATTGTACCTGAGAGTCTCACTGGGAACTCGAGGCTGAAAGTGATGGACTGACGGTTTGTCTCTCGTCTTCTCGTCTCTTCCAGTTCATTGCCTTCGCGTCATTGTTCTTCATCCTGGTCTCCATCACCACCTTCTGCCTGGAGACCCACGAGGCCTTCAACAAGATCATCAACAAGACCGAGTCCCTCCGGAACGGCAGCGTCCCCGACTCGGGTCCGCAGTACGAGATCGAGACGGACCCCGCGCTCACGTACGTGGAGGGAGTCTGCGTCTTCTGGTTCACCATCGAGTTCCTGGTGCGCGTGACCTTCTGCCCGGTGAAGCTGGAGTTCGTCAAGAGCGTCCTCAACATCATCGACTTCGTGGCCATCCTGCCCTTCTACTTGGAGGTGGGGCTCAGCGGCCTGTCGTCCAAGGCGGCCAAGGACGTGTTGGGTTTCCTCAGGGTGGTGCGCTTCGTCCGGATCCTGCGCATCTTCAAGCTGACGCGGCACTTCGTGGGGCTGCGGGTGCTGGGCCACACGTTGCGGGCCAGCACCAACGAGTTCCTGCTGCTCATCATCTTCCTGGCCCTGGGGGTGTTGATCTTTGCCACCATGATCTACTACGCCGAGCGGATCGGCGCCAAGCCCAACGACCCCCACCGCCGCCGGCCACACCAAGTTCAAAAACATCCCCATCGGGTTCTGGTGGGCCGTGGTGACCATGACCACCCTGGGCTACGGGGACATGTACCCGGAGACGTGGTCGGGCATGGTGGTGGGCGCGCTGTGCGCCCTGGCCGGCGTGCTGACGATAGCCATGCCCGTGCCCGTCATCGTCAACAACTTCGGGATGTACTACTCGCTGGCCATGGCCAAGCAGAAGCTGCCGAAGAAGAGGAAGAAGCACATCCCGCAGGCGGTGCAGGGGGGGTCGCCGTCCTACTGCAAGGCCGAGCTCAACGCCACCTGCAACAGCGCTCAGGGCGACCCGGGCCACGCCAGGGCCGGCAGGGGGCTGGAGCGCAACCGTTCAGGTGAGCACACGTCCCTCTGGATCAGGGGTCGTGACCTTTAATGGTCCAAGAGCCACTTGGTCCCGTTTCCCACTGAACACAACTCCCAGAGAGACACACACATTTTATTTTGACAGTCCCACAGGAAGACCATGCCAGGACGACACGACACACAAAACTTTCTTCACTGCTGGTTGACGACTTACAACTAATAAACTAAACTACATGAACTAAGCAACAAAAACACAATTATTAGCAACACTACAAACCTAACATAACCCCAATAACTACATTTAAAACACCACAAACAGAAACTCCCATAATGCATTGCAGCTCTCAGCTCCTTTATCGCTCCACATTATTAAAATGGAAGATAAATGTGGAGATCTGGATTGTTAGAACCATGAGTGTGATGGTGTGTCTTTAATGTCCTGTAGTTGTTGTGTGATTCACTAGAATGTTCCGTCACTCTCAACAAGTCTGGAATGAACCTCCTGGAACTGTGGGCTTTTACTGTGAAAGGTACAGGAAGCTCCCAGCTTCAGACACCAGTTGAGCCGCTGTCATGACCTGCAGCCGCAATTCTACGATCTTCATCCATTATTGTTGTAATGACGTCACATCGCTGCGTCGTTCACGACCCTACATTTGACCACTCTTTGTAGGGACTGCGCTCTGGATGGCATTGCCTCTTTACGCCCCTCTCTGGGTGGCCTTGCCTCCTTACGTCCCTCTCTGTGTGGCTTTGCCTCCTTACGTCCCTCCGGGATGAATTGCAGTAGGACAGAGGCTCAAGGAGCCGCAGTGGAGGGATCAAAGAGCCACAGTGGAGGGATCAAAGAGCCGCATGCGGCTCCGGAGCCGCGGGTTGCCGACCCCTGGTCTAGGCCGAGTCTGTCCAACAATGTCCCTGGAAAGATATTCGTAAGTCTTGAACTTTTCATGCCGGGAATAATCGGTGGAGAAGTTTAAGAAAGTCCAGGGCGGAGACCATGTGACAGGTTCTCCTCTGGGACCAGGACATGGTTCCTCCCTCGTGAGCCACACCGGTTCCCTCACTAGAGACCACTCCTTCACCTCACCGGTGGTTTCCACTGTTATAATGAAGGAAATGCAAAATAAAATTTAACAAACCCAGCAAGCATGAGTTCCACAGTGTGAAGGAGCTGCTGGGAAGCGGGACTGGTGGTCCAGGTCTCTGCAAGCACCGGTCCAGGTCTCTGCAGTGCCGGTCCAGGTCTCTGCAGCAGTGGTCCAGGTCTCTGCAGGGCCGGTCCAGGTCTCTGCAGGGCCGGTCAGGTCTCTGCAGGGCCGGTCCAGGTCTCTGCAGCAGTGGTCCAGGATCCAGCATCGTTTCCTCGGAGGTCATTTGAAACGTTTCCCCGTCTCTGACATCAATGCACGATTCGTCTTTGAGAGGGAAAATATCCCTTTGATGTTTGTCGAGATCAAAAGCAGCTCGTGGTGTTTGTGGCAAACTGCTAAACGTCTTCAGTCTTATTCAGTTTCAGTGACGCCGACGGGGACCTGTGCCCGGTTCTGTCTGCAGACTGCAGCTGCGGCAGCGACCTGTCCTTGTCCTCGGAGGGACCCGGGACCCCCATGCGGAGGTCCAGCACCCTGAACAGGACCAGCGGGGGGGGGCACCTGCTTCCTGCCTGGCCGCCAGCCCGAGTACAGCTGCCCTGCTGACGGGGGGCTGCGCAAGACAGGTCGACGGCTCGGTTTCCTGGAGGTTCAGACCCTCATGAGAGAGAGAGAGAGAGAGAGAGAGAGAGAGAGAGAGAGAGAGA
>NC_137671.1:586888-616888 GCF_963422515.1 Blennius ocellaris
TCACCCTAACCCTCCTTAAATAAACTGTATAACTTGATTCTTCCAACAAAGCCCCCCCCCCCCCCCCCCTCCCGCCCCCGCCCCCCGGTGAGGGGCGGAGCCAGAGTGTAGCAGAAGTGTATTGAGTTTCCTGGTGGGACTCTTGGACGGCTCTAGAACGACTCTAGGATGACTCTAAAATGACTGTAGAAGGACTCGAGAACGACTCTAGAACGTCTCTAGAGTGACTCCAGACCAACTCCAGAACATCTCTAGAACGACTCTAGAAGGATTCTAGGACGAGTGTAGAGCAACTCTAGAATGCCTCTAGAATGACTCTAGAAGGTCTTTAGAACGACTCTAGAACGACTCTAGAAGGACTCTAGAAGGACTCTAGGACGAGTGTAGAGCAACTCTAGAATGACTCTAGAACCTCTCTAGGACGTCTCTCGAACGACTCTAGAGCGACTCCAGAACGACTCCAGGCTCTCAGTAGCAACGATCCCAAAGCGCTGCCGGAGGCGGCAGGAAGCTGCGAGCAGGACTGAGACCGACCCAAACTGTGACGGAGCAGAGGAACCAGGAGGAGGTGGTGTAGTGGGCGGGGCTCCACCCTCATTACCCACAATGCCCCTGGCGGAGTCCACGCCCTGCTGGACTGACGTAGGGACTTTAGAGAAAAGCTAAAGGTGTTTATTTTTCTGACCCGGATGTATTTTTGTGTCTTCGGTGTCCCTCGTGTCCTCGGTCGTTCTCCGTCGGGTCTCCACCCGCCTCCACCCGTCTCCACCCGTCCCCGGTTCCATGTTTTGACTGTGAGGACGACTCGTCTGCAGTGTGTCCCTGGAGCCTCTCTTCTAACTGCATGCTGAAAAAAACTACGTCAAACTGTTGAAAAGAAAAAGACGACAAACTGTGTCTCACGTCCCGACGGTGTAAAGACGAGACAGATTCACATAAATATTTATCTTTTAACCCTCGTGTCCTTTGGGTCTTCCTCTTTCTTCCTCACAGGGTTCTAGATTCTTCTCCTCGTGTCCTCTGGTCCTTGTGTCATTGTGTCCTCATGTTCTTGTGTCCTCTAGCCCCCGAGTCCTCTGGTCCTCATGTCCTCTGGTCCTCGTGTCCTCTGGTCCTCATGTCCTCTGGTCCTCGTGTCCTCTGGTCCCCGTGTCCTCTGGTCCTCGTGTCCTCTGGTCCTCATGTCTTCATATCCTCGTGTCCTCTGGTCCTCATGTCTTCATGTCCTCGTGTCCTCTGGTCCTCATGTCCTCGTGTCCTCTGGTCCCCGTGTCCTCTGGTCCTCGTGTCCTCTGGTCCTCATGTCTTCATGTCCTCGTGTCCTCATATCCTCGTGTCCTCTGGTCCTCATGTCCTCATGTCCTCTGGTCCTCATGTCCTCGTGTCGTCACAAACGTTCACGTTTATTCTACGTTTACTTTCACCATCTCTCGACTCTTCAAGTGGAAACAGAACCTCGGTGTCGTCATGACGACGAGACTCACAACCACTGAAAACAACTTTCTGAAAAATGCCAAGCGACATCTCCAGTCCTTGAGCTGGACCTTGAGCTGGACCTTGAGCTGGACCTTGAGCTGGACCTTGAGGTGTTCCAGGACCAACTGGTGCAGAACCGTACTGAGGAACAGTCGTCATTAACGTCGTCGTTTGTAGAAGTTCTGTGAAGGACAGACTGACTGGTTGACATATTGTCCCCCCCCCCCCCCCCCCTCCACACCAGCTCCCCCCCCCCCCCCCCCCCCCCACCCCCCCCCTCCCCACACACCAGCTCCCCCCCTCCACACCAGCTCCTCCGGTGACGGAGGAACCGAGCAGCTCCGGTCTGGATGTTTGTTCTCTGCTCGTCCCCAGCATCTTTACTGGCGTCGCCATGGCAACAGCCACAGACATGCCAAGGAGCCGTAAACAGCCGGAGCTCGGTGTGTTTCCCAGGACGGCGCCGGTCCTCTCCGCCCACCGCCGGGGAACCAGAGAACCGGAGAACCGGAGAACTGGGGCGAGTGGCAGCTGTTCAAATCCAAAATGCCACATTTGCCACATGAATATTGCATCACAGGAGCTTTTTATATTTCTGGGACGATTCCTGGTAACGTAGAGACTCACCTGGTAACGTAGAGACTCACCTGGTAACATAGACTCACCTGGTAACGCAGAGACTCACATGGTAACGTAGAGACTCACCTGGTAACCCAGAGACACACCTGGTAATGCAGAGACTCACATGGTAACGTAGAGACACACATGGTAACGCAGAGACTCACATGGTAACGTAGAGACTCACATGGTAACGTAGAGACTCACCTGGTAACCCAGAGACACGTAACGCAGAGACTCACATGGTAACGTAGAGACTCACCTGGTAACGTAGAGACACACATGGTAACGCAGAGACTCACATGGTAACGTATAGACTCACCTGGTAACCCAGAGACACACATGGTAACGCAGAGACTCACCTGGTAACGTAGGACTAGTTTGGTTTTTATTGACCAAATGACTAAATAGAGGATTTTTATTTTCATTCAGACGCTAAATTAAAAACAGTTTTTAATGGTGTTTCCTCCTGGTACTGGTACTGGTGCTGGTACTGGTACCCGGACCAGTACTGGTTGAGGAGTGTCAGTTACACTAACCTATACTGTCGTTTTCATGATTCCAGCTAAACTTTATTTATAACTCAGAACAACAGAGTCGTCAAGGCTTTTAACAAAAATATTTTAATTTGAAATGAAGATTTTCAGAAGACGAGTTCTAAAGAAAACTTCCAGTTGTTCTCCTGAACGGATCCGCCTTCAGGGCAGCGCCTCGTCCTTTCGGGGGTTTTTTGGCCTTCGTTCTGTTTCCTCTGGGTTCTACTGAGTCACTGAGCAGATTCTGGTTCAGGAAAGTGGATCAGGAGCCACGAAACCCATTGACCCACTTCTGCAGGGACTGGTTCTGCAGGACCGGTTCTGTAGGACCGGTTCTGCAGGACTGGTTCTGTAGGACTGGTTCTGCAGGACTGGTTCTGTAGGACTGGTTCTGCAGACGTTTACCAGAGAAGAGCTGCAGGATCAGAGGTCGTTGAAGTTGATGTGTGTCAAGCAGGAAGAGCGAGCGCCGTCCATTCAGGGAAGACGGACAGAACCCCGGCAGGATTTCTATGTTTGGACAAAATGGACGGACAGGAGGAGGAGACAGACGAGGAGGTGAGGACAGTCCTACAGCACTCAGAGTTGTACGTCAGAATCGGATCAGTGGGACGTTGAGACGAGACAAGACCATGATCTTTGATGTGTTTCCCCGCCTCATGTTGTGACGGAGCAAAGGGATCAAAGACATGAGGGCGAGACGCTGGGATGTGAAGCTGCTAGCGTAGCTGTTAGCGTAGCGTAGCATGGCATTTAAACCCTGGTAAGTGGCATAATGAGAGCGGGCCGTCGAGGGACGGTGAGTCAGAGGCAGAGTGGGGCTTCGTTTACTGGCTTTGTTCAGGTTCTCCTCCAGCGTGACTCACCGACACCGAGCCGCTGATTGACGACCACGAGGGCGACGTGCCGGGGCGGCAGGGAATACCCCGGGAGAATACCCTGGGACAATACCCCGGGACAATACCCCTGGGACAATGCCCCCGGGACAATGCCCCAGGACAATACCCCGGGACAATACCCCGGGACAATACCCCGGGACAATACCCCGGGACAATACCCCGGGAGAATACCCTGGGACAATACCCTGGGACAATACCCTGGGACAATACCCCGGGACAATACCCCGGGACAATACCCCGGGACAATACCCCCGGGACAATGCCCCAGGACAATACCCCGGGACAATACCCCGGGACAATACCCCGGGACAATGCCCCAGGACAATACCCCAGGACAATACCCCGGGACAATGCCCCGGGACAATACCCCGGGACAATGCCCCGGGACAATACCCCGGGAGAATACCCCGGGAGAATACCCCGGGAGAATACCCCAGGACAATACCCCAGGACAATAGAGTTTGAACTTGTAGAATGAGGATCAAAGGGTTTTTTTTCACTTTCATCTGTTTCTTAAATGTGTGAATTAAATACTTGAACAGACGGTGAAAAGGACTTTGTGTTTGATCCTCCGTCACTCGAGGAGGGTGGAGGAGGGTGGAGGAGGAGGAGGGTGGAGGAGGTTGTCCAGCATACAGCGAGTGGCTTTTATCAGGATCTACAACCATAAGGTAGAAATATAATAAAGTATATCACGTATGTACGAGAGTAAAATAATGAATATAAAACCTAGAATGTCTTTGTTTCACATGCGACTCCTGATAAATCGTCTCCGCTGCAGTTTGTCTTGCGTGAGACTTTCCCAGAGACTTTGGAAGAGAAAGTAGAACAGGTTGTATATGATCTCCCCTGCTGCAGCGTATGACGGTATGACAGTAGAACGGATTACTGCAGAGCTGCAGCTGAAGTGATGCAGGCCGACGTCCCGTAATGGGTTTGGACTAAAACATTAAAGAGCCGGAGTTTCTGGGTCTCGTGTTCATTTGTCCTGAGAAGCTGCTGGGAGGAGAGAGGCTCTATTCTGGGCTGATGTCTCCAACATAACCCAAACCTAACCTAACCCTAACCTAATCTAACCCTAACCTAACCTAACCTAACCCTAACCCTAACCCTAACCGAAGCTGCTGGGAGGAGAGAGGCTCTATTCTGGGCTGATGTCTCTAACATAACCCTAACCTAGCCTAACCCTAACCTAACCTAACCTAATCTAACCCTAACCCAAACCTAACCTAACCCTAACCCTAATCTAACCCTAACTCTCTATTCTGGGCTGATCTCTCTAACCCTAACCCTAACCTAACCTAACCTAACCTAACCTAACCTAACTCTAACCCAAACCTAACCCAAACCTAACCCCAACCCCAACCCCAACCCCAACCCCAACCCCAACCCAACCCAACCCAACCCAACCTAACCTAGCCTAACCCTAACCTAACCTAACCTAACCTAACCTAATCTAACCCTAACCCAAACCTAACCTAACCCTAACCCTAACCTAACCCTAACTCTCTATTCTGGGCTGATCTCTCTAACCCTAACCCTAACCTAACCTAACCTAACCTAACTCTAACCCAAACCTAACCCAAACCTAACCCCAACCCCAACCCCAACCCCAACCCCAACCCCAACCCCAACCCAACCCTACCCAACCCAACCCAACCCAACCCAACCCAACCCTACCCTACCCTACCCTACCCTACCCTACCCTAAGTGGACATAAAGAACATTCTGTTTCTCCTGAACCACAAAGTGTTTGAAACCTGCTAGTTATATAAACTAAACATTCTTCACTTTCCAATTTAAAAATAAACAAACTTGTGTATTTAGAGCGGAAATAAATAGCGAGCAATTATTGTAATGTGGAGCGTCTTTCCTCCGTCTGTTCCTCCGTCACGCCGATTCAGAAGATCGGAGCTGCACTTAGTCCAAATTAAACTTTCAGAGCCGCCGGAGGGAACTTTGTGATTCTTTAGGCTTCCGACCTCCATCAGCAGCACGATGGGTGGAGGAGAGACGATCAGCCTGAACGATGGGTGGAGGAGAGACGATCAGCCTGAACGATGGGTGGAGGAGAGACGTTCTGCTACAATTAAAGGTGTGGGGCCCGAATTACACTATCTCCCTTGTCCCTTATGAGACAATGAGACAACGAGACAATGAGACAACGAGGCAGCGAGACAACAAGACAACGCAGCAGTGAGACAAGACAACGAGACAACAAGACAGCGAAACAACGAGACAGCGAGAAAATTAGACAATGAGACAGCGAGACAGCGAGACAGCGAGACAACGATACAATGAGACAACGAGACAAGGAGACAATGAGACAACGAGGCGACCAGACGAAAAGCAGAGCTCCTGGTTGAGCAGCAGGTAGAACTAGTGTCCTGGTCTGAGGAGGACGGAGGAGCTGGGACATTCATCAGTCCTCCACCTTCGGTTGTAGCTGCTGTGAAGCTTCTGATCTGATGGGACACAGGAAGTCGTCCTCCACTCGCTGCCGTCCTATCAGTTCTGTCTCTACTAGAGGAGGACGACTTTGTTTCCTGGAAATAAACAGAGGATTGATAGAATCATGAGTCAGCAAACATTCTCTCTTATATGATGATTTATTTCCTGCTTGAACATGAAGACAAGCTGAGAAACCGTGAGAAACCATGAGAAACCATGAGAAACCATGAGAAACACGAAGGCCCGGGGCTGAAACCTCACGGCCGTCGCTCCGCAAGACAATCGTAGGACGAGGGAAAGACATCCAGCGGGAATGAAGACCTGGACGGGACGACGTCTTGGTTTCAGAGAGGATTTGTAGACGCTAGTAGACGATCCAGTAACACCTGGACTCTTCAGTGATTCCACAGTCTTCTAGCTCTTGGACGTGTTGGATCCAGGAAGACGGTCGTTCTGCCAAAAGTCCGGAGCCTCAAAGCCTCAAAGGTGAAAAGTGGCGGCTGCTGAGGCGAGGAGACGAGGACGAATGGAGGACGAAGCGTCTTCTGCTTCCTCAAACATGTTCCAGACGGGGTCACCGACGGCAGAACCACCTTCTGTGTCTTCTTCATCAATCACTGGGTTTGAAATGACCATGATGATGAAATCTGGTTCAATTCAGCCTCTTGGTGGTCAAAACTCTGATCCTCCATCATGTAAACACAACTTGGGCGTGTGCACAACTCGTGATGTCACTCTGTTATTGTCAGAAGCTCCGCCCAGCAGAGGAAATAGCAACGTTTATCAGCTATTTTCTCTCAGATTGTCGTGTTTTAACATTTGACCTTCAGCCAGTTAGCAGGAAAACGTTCTAGAAGCGTTTTGGAGGTGGAACCTTCATTTCACTGGGACTTTAACCCTTTAACACTAAACCTTTAAAAACAGTCCCTTGACAGACAGTCCTCCTGAGGAAAGGGGGCGTGGCCTGAGAGCATGACAAGGATCCATACCGACTGAGCTGAATGTAAATCTGAGCATTAATTCCCTGATCTGTCGGTAAAGTTGGAGTCCAGAGACGTCAGAGAGTGACGAGGACGATTCAGAGTTTCAGGTTTCCTGTCTCCGTCGTGAACTCCCGACTTCGTCATGCAGTTAATGAATCCATGATTCTAGTGGTTTACAGGTTTTCTCCCAGGAGCAGGTCTCGTCCTCCTGGTTGGTTGGTGGGACTCCAAGGACCGGATCAGCCGAGGTGATTCCTTCCATTAGCCTCTCCT
The DNA here is from genome assembly GCF_963422515.1 of Blennius ocellaris. Taxonomy (NCBI): domain Eukaryota; kingdom Metazoa; phylum Chordata; class Actinopteri; order Blenniiformes; family Blenniidae; genus Blennius; species Blennius ocellaris. The sequence continues at coordinate 594,125 of NC_137671.1, forward strand.
CACCTCGTCCGACAGGCGGCTTCATCTAGCTTATCGCCTCATTAATCCAGAGGTAATGAAGCCGGGCTCCTGCCCAACAAAAGGATCCGGAGCTGAGCCGTGATCGGCCGCTGACGTTCATCAGGACGACCGGGAAGACGGGTCGCGACCGGGAAGACGGGTCGCGACCGGGAAGACGGGTCGCGACCGGGAAGACGGGTCGCGACCGGGAAGACGGGTCGCGACCGGGAAGACGGGTCGCGACCGGGAAGACGGGTCGCGACAGGGAAGACGGGTCGCGACCGGGAAGACGGGTCGCGACAGGGAAGACGGGTCGCGACAGGGAAGACGGGTCGCGACAGAGAAGACGGGTCACGACCGGGAAGACGGGTCACGACCGGGAAGACGGGTCACGACAGAGAAGACGGGTCACGACCGGGAAGACGGGTCACGACAGAGAAGACGGGTCACGACCGGGAAGACGGGTCACGACAGAGAAGACGGGGCGCCACAACAAGAACCCAAATTAGCCTCTAGCGAGAGAAAACTTTGCTTCTGCGTGACTAAAGTTCTTCAAATTCCCTCCTAGCTTTGCTCGGCTGATCAGCGTGACGTGAGACGTGGAGCTGAACGGGTCTTGTACCGGTTCCACGTTTTCTTCCAGGTGACGTCCTTGTTCCTGGTGGAACCGGAGCGCAGTCCGTCCCGCTAATGCGTCCAGACACGCAGCCGCCTTCGTTCTGAAACCCGGCCCTACACCTGCAGCCTTACTGTCTCACGGCTGTCGGCTGGCGTTAATCCGCTTTACGCCTCTGCCGGGGATTTCTTGCAGCTTCAAAGCGCTTCGCTAGATTTGTCACTTGGGTTTCTGCGGGGGGCTTTGGGAGGTTTTTGACAGCGTCCTCGTCTCTGCACTGAAATGAACCGGAGAGACGTTTCGTGAGCGGTGATTCTCATGAAACGTCTCTACAGTTCCTCTACATGTGATCAGGCTGTGAGGTCCAGTGGGGCGTCTGAGGTGTGGCAGCAGACCTCACACATGACCCCTCCCGGGCCCTCGGTTCAGGGTAGCCAATATCGTCTTGATCGTCCTGAGTCTCCAGAGACTTGGCAGAACGCCAGGCCCCTGGTACTCCCGGTGCCTCTTGGCTTCATTAGCATCATTAGATCAGCAGCGTCTGGGTGTGAGTGGGACGCTCGTGGCAGAGACGCAGCTCGGCAGCATCTTCCACAGAATTCTAAAATGTTCAGCTCGCAGGGCACAAAGGAGAAGTGATGTGTGCGTCTTACTTGAAAGGATTCTCGACGAGGCTGTTGAATCCAGAACAGACTGTCGTGGAAGCCGAGGTTTGTCCTCCCAGCTGTTGGGCCGACTCTCGTCCAATCGACACTTTTTCACGCTTTCACTTGAGGTAAATTGGACGTGTGACGACGGGAAACGACAAACCGAGCTAAATTAGGCTGAACGCTGCCGCTGAGGACCCAAAGGGCCGACGGCAATACGCCGTCAACAAGCAGCGCAAACAAAACCCTGCCCCCGGTTTCTTCCATGGAACCGGTTCACCTCCAGAAGCGCAAGTCACTCAGGTCAAAGGTCGAGTCATTTGGAGCTGCATCCTAATCCTAATCCCAATCCCAGACCTTCCAGACCCACGACCCGCCCTGAAGGTCTTTCTCAGCTCTTGTCTCTGACGCCTGCCGAGGCGCCAGACCACCACATGTGCTCGCCAGCAGATTTATGATGTAACGCAAAGCCGGAAGTACAACTTCCTGTTTCCGGGATGAGATGAAGGAGAGACACCGAGACGTCCACCGGAGAGACAGCAGCCATTGATTCTGACCTCTGACCCTCAGCTAACCCTCTCAGGAGTCTCTCCAAAAATGTAGTTGAGCATTCAGAATCGTCTCCAACAATTAGCTTGTTTCCTTCCTGGATCCTGAATTCATTCTGCAGATATTCCTGGTGACCAAGACCTTTTCACACGCGGTGCCATCTGCCTGCGAGCGACGCCAACGTGACTCCTGCATTATTGAAGGTAAAACGCAGTGCATGAAACACGTCCAGCACTATTTCTGAACGTCTGTTGGATTTGATGAAAGATGAAAGAAGGGTGCAAAATGAGACGTTCCTCCGTTGTTTCCATGACGTCACGCTGCTGCGTCGCTTGTTTACCACGTAAACAAAGGCTGAATGAGGAAGTGGAGTGACGGATCGTCCTCCACGCCGTGAGCTCGTCTCTCGCCCGGCGTCTTGCTGGACGGGTGAGAGACGAGCTCAAAGAGCAGAGGCTGGGGAGCAGCCACCAGCGCCACCTGGTGGTGGAGGTGAAGTTCGCCGAGACCCAAACCTGCAGGGATTCATCATCAAACGAGTGAAAACTACAGAAAACAACCGGAGTCGATCACTGATCCTCAGTTCTGTTCATTCAACTCAAAGTTTGTAGATTTACTGCATCAACGTCACAATCCCCCCTGCTGTGTGTGTGTGTGTGTGTGTGTGTGTGTGTGTGTGTGTGTGTGTGTGTGTGTGTGTGTGTGTGTGTGTGTGTGTGTGTGTGTGTGTGTGTGTGTGTGTGTGTGTGTGTGTGTGTGTGTGTGTGTGCGCTCCTCCATTCACACCACAGCCCAAAGTGTCAGGGGTTGCTTGGCAACAGACACTGAGGTGAATCTCGGTGCTAAAATGGCGGCAAAGGCAGGAGAAGCACTGATTTTGGAAATGAGGACGTCTGAGATCCGAAAGTTCCTGCTGAGGCCTGATCAGTCACCCTGTCACCCTCAGTCTCACCCTGTCACCCTCAGTCTCACCCTGTCGCCCTCACTCTGTCACCCTCATCCTGTTACCCTCATCCTGTCAGTTCCAGGCGTATCAGGTGAGTCTATTTGACGTTCAATAGATCTTTGATCTTTGACCTTTGATCCTTGACGAGTTTCTGTTGAAACGTGAATCAACTAAACTTTTGCTGCACTGATTTTTTGACAAAGCGGTGAAAATGTGTTTATAAGAGGAAGTGTGAGTTTTGTATGGACTCCGTTTTCACCAGACGAGGTTCTGCGTCGTTCCTGCTCAGGTTGATCGTCCAGCAGAACGACGGGAAACGAGTGCCGTCGTCCAGCGAAGCTTGTTTTCCTCCAGGGATGTAGAACTGGAGTCGTCCCCCTGCAGAGACACGTCCACATTCTCTGGCTCACAAAGACTCGTCCTTGAGGCGTTGAGCGAAACTTCAGCCATAGAAATAATCGTCTTTTCATCCCCTCCGCTCGACGCTCGTCCTTGGCGTCGTCCTCGCCGGCGAACACGTGTTGCTGGGTGACGCTCTGACGGCGTGGCGGTTCGGAGGAGACGGATCCACAAGGGGACGTGGAGGACAAACGAGCGTACTGATCGGCTGCTGGAATGACGGACGAGTCTCTGAATCGTTCAGTTCGGCTCGTCCACACATGGACAGAAGGGACAGAAGGGACAGAAGGGACAGAAGGGACATTTGGGGTTTGAACCCACAGAGAGGAAATTAGAACGAACAGATACTTCCTGTCGTCTTCAAACCTTCTTGTCCTGACATGAGACATGAGTCTTCGTGAGAAGACGCTGCAGAAGCATCAGGCTGGCGTCTCCAGAGGAACGTCTGTCCTCACCAGGCTGAGACTTCGTCCTGCAGCTCCTCCCTTCTACTTCTGTCTTCTGTCTCTGTCTCTGTCTTTTGTCTTCTGTCTCCGTCTTCTGTCTCTGTCTTGAGTCTTCAGTCTTCTGTCTCTGTCTCTAGTCTTCAGTCTTCAGTCTTCAGTCTTCCGTCTTCCGTCTTCCGTCTTTAGTCTTTAGTCTTTAGTCTTCTGTCTCTGTCTTCTGTCTCTTTCGTCAGTCTTCTGTCTTTAGTCTTCGGTCTCTGTCTCTGTCTTCTGTCTTCAGTCTTCCACGTCTTTGTTTCGGCAGGAGAGACGACACACGAGGATCTTTCACACTGACTGACGTCCTTTGTGTTGCCTGCTGTCTGTCCCTTGTCTGTCCCTTGTCTGTCCCTTGTCTGTCTGTTCGAGCGTCAGATTCCTCGTCGGGACGAAGGTTCTTCAACCGATAAAAAAAGTCTTGTAGTGTTTTCATGAATCAAGACGATCTGATCTCAGTCTGTCTCAGGCCTCGTTATCATGACAGAGATCGTTTGTCCACTGGAGGACACCTCGTTGTCTCTGACAGTCAGTGAGACGGAGGACAATTCAGATTCTTCTTCAAATCAGGACTTTGTTTCTCACTTCGTGGTACAAAGATCAGCGTCTTCCTGGACGTTTGATCGTGTCTCTGAAGACGGACGGTGAACGTGGAGACGAGACCAACAGAAGCGTCGTTTGAACACTAAAGATCAGCAATGCGGCAAAACAGAGAAGAAAAGCACAAGGTCAAACATCGATTCCATGTTTCCTAGCAACCGGCTGAAAGACGAAGCTGCAGAACCCTGAATGGGCTGCAGCACCAAATGTCTCTGCTGGACGGGGCGGGACAGGAAGTCGTCCCTTCTGATGGTGGACAGGTGAGACTGAGTCTGCTGGACAGGAAGTCGTCCCTTCTGATGGTGGACATGTGAGACTGAGTCTGCTGGACAGGAAGTCGTCCCTTCTGATGGTGGACATGTGAGACTGAGTCTGCTGGACAGGAAGTCGTCCCTTCTGATGGTGGACAGGTGAGACTGAGTCTGCTGGACAGGAAGTCGTCCCTTCTGATGGTGGACAGGTGAGACTGAGTCTGCTGGACAGGAAGTCGTCCCTTCTGATGGTGGACATGTGAGACTGAGTCTGCTGGACAGGAAGTCGTCCCTTCTGATGGTGGACATGTGAGACTGAGTCTGCTGGACAGGAAGTCGTCCCTTCTGATGGTGGACAGGTGAGACTGAGTCTGCTGGACGTCGTCCTCATGTTGGTTCTGGTCCTCATGTTGGTACGAAGACGACCAGGGCAGGGACGGCTCTGTCCCCCAGACCTGTAGGGAGTCGCTGGGTATCGTCCCCTCGCTGGGGACTTCTGGATCCTAAAACGATTCCTTCACCCCCCCCCCCCCCTCCCCCCCCTCCACCCCCCCCTTCACACACCAAACTCTTTGAACTCCGGTCCGTTGACCCAGTAGAAACAGGAAGTGTCGTATCGTATCCAGGCAACAGGTTGGTTGCTAGGTGACGGATCCTGATGGAGACGAAGCAGAACTTCAGTCCTCCTGAAGACCTTTGGTCCAACTGAGACCATAAGGACCTGTTATGTCCCCCCCTCCTCCTCCTCCTTCCCCTCTTCCTCCTCCCCCTCTTCCTCCTCTTCCTCCCCCGGCCCCCCTTCCTCCTCCTCACCCTCTTCCCCCCCCCCCCCCCCCTCCACCTCCTCCTCCCCCTCTGGCCCCCCTTCCTCCTCCCTCTCTTCCTCCTCTTCCTCCCCCTCCCCCCCCTCCTCCTCCCCCGGCCCCCCTTCCTCCTCCTCCCCCTCTTCCCCCCCCCCTCCTCCTCCCCCTTCTCCTCCTCTTCCTCTTTCTCCCCCTTCTCCTCCTCCTCTTCTTCTTCCCCCTCCCCCCCTCCTCCTCCTCCTTCCCCTCTTCCTCCTCCCCCTCTTCCTCCTCTTCCTCCCCCGGCCCCCCTTCCTCCTCCTCACCCTCTTCCTCCCCCCCCCCCCCTCCACCTCCTCCTCCCCCTCTGGCCCCCCTTCCTCCTCCCTCTCTTCCTCCTCTTCCTCCCCCTCCCCCCCCTCCTCCTCCCCCGGCCCCCCTTCCTCCTCCTCCCCCTCTTCCTCCCCCTCCCCCCCCTCCTCCTCCTCCTCCCCCTTCTCCTCCTCTTCCTCTTTCTCCCCCTTCTCCTCCTCCTCTTCTTCTTCCCCCTCCCCCCCTCCCCCTCCTCCTCCTCCTCCTCCTCGATTCACTGTCAACAAGTTGAAATAGTTGTTCAGTCTTAATGAACATTAATTAACAAAATAAAAGCACTAATTCGGCGGCTCGCGGCCTCCTGGAGGCTCAGCGCTCTGCCGCCACCTGCTGGTGGCGTCTGGTCACTGCAGGACACAAACTGTTTTCATCCACTAACTTGTGGCATTTAAAAGGTTCATTTCTAATAAGAATTGTTCGTTTTGCTCAGGACTGAGGTTGATTCTCACATTAATGCCAAAAATCATGTATCTGATGTATTTTTATTGTAAAGTTAGAGGATGAAAGCGGCATTAAAGGGAGTTTTTATTTAAATATGCTGCTGCTCAAAAACTCAAATATGCTTCAGTTATTACGTAACTAATGTTGGACGTTTCCATAACATGATACATTTCCTGTCTCATCATTTATTATATTGAAAATAGATCATTTCTTATTTTTCACCTCCAAAACCAGTGAACTTTTCTTCTTAACTGGTTTCTAAAGCGTTTTTTTAATTAAGTAGAAGAGCGGTAGAAGAGCAGTAGAAGAAGAACAGTAGAAGAAGAAGAAGAACAGTAGAAGAAGAACAGTAGAAGAAGAAGAGGGTAGAAGAAGAAGAACAGTAGAAGAAGAAGAGGGTAGAAGAAGAAGAAGAACAGTAGAAGAAGAACAGTAGAAGAAGAAGAACAGTAGAAGAAGAAGAGGGTAGAAGAAGAAGAGTAGAAGAAGAAGAGTAGAAGAAGAAGAAGAACAGTAGAAGAAGAAGAGGGTAGAAGAAGAACAGTAGAAGAAGAAGAACAGTAGAAGAAGAAGAGGGTAGAAGAAGAACAGTAGAAGAAGAAGAACAGTAGAAGAAGAAGAGGGTAGAAGAAGAAGAACAGTAGAAGAAGAAGAGAAGTTCCTCCAGGAGCTGCAAATCATCCGACTTTTATTTTCCACAGAAGATCAAAACAAAACAAGTTTAGCGTTTCAGAAACAGGAAACAGGAAACAGGAAGTGGTGACAAACTGAGTTTTCAGTCAGAAGACCTCCAGGTCGGCGGCGTTGTAGACCACGGCGTTCTCCTCGGTGCCCACAGCCGCCTCCTCCTGCTGCTCCTGCTGCTCCTCCTCCTGCTCCTGCTCCTCCTCCTCCTCCTGCGCCTCCTCCTCCTGCGCCTCCTCCTCCTGCGCCTCCTCCTCCTGCGCCTCCTCTAGGGCCTCCAGCGCCTCGTTGGCGTCGCCGGCGAAGGTCTCCCTGGAGCCGTCGTCGTGCTCCTGCAGGTTGAGCATGCCGACGGCCTGCTTCATCTCCCTCGCCACGGCGTGGCGCCGCCTCCTCTGCGCCGCCCTCCTGCTCCTCGACTCCTCCCGCTGCTCCTCCAGGAAGATCCTCCTCAGGTGCTCCCTGCCGACGCCGGCGGCGCCCTTCAGCAGGTGCAGGTAGACGCCGCCGGGCGTGCGGCGCCGGCTGCCGTCCGCCGTGAGGACGCCGCCGCCGTCCTCCAGCGCCGTCGTCTCGCCCAGCAGCTGGAGGGCCCGGCCCCGGCCCAGGACCCGCACCACCCGCCGGATCAGCTCCCTCTTGGGCTCCTGCAGCCGCCGGGCGATCTCCTCCGCCACCCGCTCCTCCTCGTCGTCCTCCGTCACCTGGCGCCGGGGGCCCAGGCGCTGCTTGGCGGCCCTCTTCCTCTTGGCGTCCCCCCCCCCCTCCCCCGTCCTCGGACCCCCGGCCCTTCATGTAGTCGTCCAGCTCGGCGTCCAGCATGCTCGCCTCCCCGCCCCCCCGCTGCTGCCGCTCCAGCTCCCGCTCCTTCTCCATCAGCTTCCTCGCCAGGACGAAGTTGTACGTCTCCACGCTCCTGCTGGACGTCCCGACCCCCTCCATGCCGAAGAAGCCCAGCTCGGCCGTCAGCGAGTCCTGGCACTGCTCCTGCACCACCGACCCCCAGATGTTGTTCACCCTGCGGGCCTGCGGGGCTCCGGGGGGGGCGTGGCCGGGGGGGCCGGGAGGCTGCGGGGCTCCGGACACCTTCTGCCGCTTCCCGCGCCACAGGGCCGCCTCGTCGCCCGACGAGTCCGGGTCGCTGTCGCTGGACTCGGCGGCCCGGAGGCCCCCCCCGCCGCGGTACGAGGGCGGGGGGGCCGGGGGTCGCGGCGGCGCCCCGGACGAGGCTCCCATCTCCGAGTCGGAGCCCGAGAGCTCCCCGTCCTCCACTTCTCCCTCCATCTGCGGTCCGCAGGGCCGAGGAAAGCGCCCGGAAGTGCCGCGGAAAGCAACCGGAAGCGCCGGTTCAACGCATCGGCTAACGTCAAAGCTAACTGCTAACACTCGGCAACGTTGTTAAAAACAGCGAAAGAACCTCAGCAGGCGACCAGGAAACAAGCGACGCGATCAAACGGCGAGGCTGCTGCTTTTCCTTCGCTCCGGATCGATCTGCGGTTTTTACTTTCTGATGTTCTTCTGACCTCTGAAACGTAGAAAAGAGAAAGAAACTCCGAGAGAATTGCGCGCTTAGCTAAAGCCGCACTTCCGCCACCGGCCTGTCTTTCAAAATAAACGTCACTATTTACCGTATTTAAGTTTTTTTTATTATTATTATTATTGAATAAAAACATCAAAACAGAAGATTAAATGATCAAATCAAACTATATTTATTTTGCACTATTCATAAAGATTTAACACAAAATGCTTCAAAATCAAGACACATTAATGCACCGCCTTTCTAGAACTGACGAAACCCTTTGATTTTGACATTGATTTTGTGATTTGACCCCTGACGTCATCTCCGGTGGACGTGACATCGCCGGAACCAGCCATCGCGCAACATAAACAACATGGCTGCGCCCATACAGCGCCTCACGTCCGTTGGGAAATTAATCCTAAAGAGACATTTACTGAAGACAAACTGTGTGACGAGGGTGAGGAAACTGCTTTGAACGCGTGTGTTTGACTTGTTGTGACGCTGGCGGCGGAGCCACCGGGGAAAACCTGTTAGCATAGCCGCTCAGGCTTTAGCTTAGCTTGTCACGCTGAGCAATAATCACATTACTTCTCTGATATAAGGTGTGATAGTTTAACTTTAGATGTGTAATAACGAATGATTTGACCCCAGCCGCAACACGGATCAGAACCCGGATGTTAAAACGTGTCTACATTAGCCATAGCGGTCGCTTTAGCGTTAGCATTGGATGCCTTGAGCAAGTTCACCGTGAACTGTGACGTCATCCGATATGAATAATATCTACACCTTGGTATTGATACGGAATGATAGCAGATCAATGAACTCAATACTTGGTCTCAGTTTCTCTCCCGTTTTCTGCTTCGTCCTGAAACAATATTTAGTTCCAGCTTGTTCTGGAGTGACGCTTTTGTACACTTTGATTGTTGTTTGAGCAAATATTCTTATTATGATTCTAAAAATAAGTATTTTCTGTTCACCTGTAAGCTTTTCTCAAATTCTGATCCTCATTGTGTCGGTGTAACCTGACCTGGTGTTGTTATTCAGATGGTAATTACCTGGTGTTGTTATTCAGATGGTAGTGACCTGGTGTTTTTATTCAGATGGTAGTGACCTGGTGTTGTTATTCAGATGGTAGTGACCTGGTGTTGTTATTCAGATGGTAGTGACCTGGTGTTGTTATTCAGATGGTAGTGACCTGGTGTTGTTATTCAGATGGCAGTGACCTGGTGTTGTTATTCAGATGGTAGTGACCTGGTGTTATCCTCTCTCCTCCTGCAGCTCCCAGCTGGACCTCACAGGCTCTTGGTGACTCAGGCTGCCCAGCAGGTGGCGCTAAATGTTCCTGAAACCAAAGTGACCACGCTGGAAAATGGCCTCCGGGTGGCGTCAGAGGACTCTGGACTGTCCACCTGCACAGTGAGGAACCTTCTTCTCCTCCTGGAGGAGTTCAGGCTCTGCTCTGCGCCTCCTCCAAGAGGAGAACCCAAATCAACCACATCACTGATCCTCAAACCTCCAAACTCAACTTCCAGTCGCTCCTCCTGTTCTAACTGCTTTTCCCTGAACCCTCATTTCTTTCATTCAGTTTTATTGTTTGTTTATTGTTGCCATGTAAACAAAGGAGTGTGATGTGTTGTTGCTTTATTCTGAAAGTCTCCTGCTCCGCCAGGTGGGTCTGTGGATCGACGCCGGCAGTCGCTACGAGAACCAGAGGAACAACGGGACGGCGCACTTCCTGGAGCACATGGCCTTCAAGGTGGGGCTCTGGAGGGGACGTCTGTCCCTGGTCCCTTCATCTGGAGCTGTCCCTGGTCCCTTCATCAACCCTGACCCCCATCTTAACCCGTCTTAACTCATCTTAACTCATCTTAACCCGTCTTAACTCATCTTAACCCGTCTTAACTCGTCTTAACTCATTTTAACCCGTCTTAACTCGTCTTAACTCATTTTAACCCATCTTAACTCATCTTAACCCGTCTTAACCCGTCTTAACTCATCTTAACCCGTCTTAACTCGTCTTAACCCGTCTTAACTCGTCTTAACCCGTCTTAACTCGTCTTAACTCATCTTAACCCGTCTTAACTCATCTTAACGCGTCTTAACCCGTCTTAACTCATCTTAACCCGTCTTAACTCGTCTTAACCCGTCTTAACTCATCTTAACCCGTCTTAACTCGTCTTAACTCATCTTAACTCGTCTTAACTCATCTTAACTCATCTTAACTCATCTTAACTCGTCTTAACCCGTCTTAACTCGTCTTAACTCATCTTAACTCGTCTTAACTCATCTTAACTCGTCTTAACTCATCTTAACTCATCTTAACTCATCTTAACTCATCTTAACTCGTCTTAACCCGTCTTAACTCGTCTTAACTCATCTTAACTCGTCTTAACTCATCTTAACTCATCTTAACTCATCTTAACCCATCTTAACTGATCACACGTTGCAGTGGACAGGTCTCTCTCTCTCTCTCTCTCTCTCTCTCTCTCTCTCTCTCTCTCTCTCTCTCTCTCTCTCTCTCTCAGGTGAAGGATTTTTTACTATTGTCAATAATAATGTTACTAAAGCTACTGTAGCTTATATTTATAGTGTGTGTGTGTGTGTGTGCGTGTGTGTGTGTGTGTGCGTGTGCGTGTGTGTGTGTGTGCAGGGCACCAGGAAGCGTTCCCAGCTGGACCTGGAACTGGAGATAGAGAACATGGGGGCTCACCTGAACGCCTACACCTCCAGGGAGCAGACGGTGTACTACGCCAAGGCCTTCTCCAAGGACCTGCCCAGAGGTGGGGCAGGGACTCCAGGACCGTCTCCAGGAATGTTTTCAGGAACATCTCCAGGAACGTCTCTTGGAATGTTTCCAGGAACGTTTACAGAAACGTTTCCAGGAATGTTTCCGGGAACTTTTCCAGGAATGTTTCCGGGAACGTTTCCAGGAATGTTTCCGGGAACGTCTCCAGGAATGTTTCCGGGAACGTTTCCAGGAATGTTTCCGGGAACGTTTCCAGGAATGTTTCCGGGAACGTTTCCAGGAATGTTTCCGGGAACGTCTCCAGGAATGTTTCCGGGAACATCTCCAGGAATGTTTCTGGGAACGTCTCCAGGAACGTTTCCAGGACCGTCTCCAGGGATGATTCCAGAAACGTCTCCAGGAACGTCTCTTGGAATGTTTCCAGGAATGTCTCTATGAATGTTTCCAGGAACGTTTACAGAAACGTCTCCAGGAATGTTTCCGGGAACGTTTACAGAAACGTTTCCAGGAATGTTTCCGGGAACTTTTCCAGGAATGTTTCCGGAACGTTTCCAGGAATGTTTCCGGGAACGTCTCCAGGAATGTTTCCGGGAACGTCTCCAGGAATGTTTCCGGGAACGTCTCCAGGAATGTTTCCGGGAACGTCTCCGGGAATGTTTCCGGGAACGTTTCCAGGAATGTTTCCGGGAACGTTTCCAGGAATGTTTCCGGGAACGTCTCCAGGAATGTTTCCGGGAACGTTTCCAGGAATGTTTCCGGGAACGTTTCCAGGAATGTTTCCGGGAACGTCTCCAGGAAGTTTTCCGGGAACGTTTCCAGGAATGTTTCCGGGAACGTTTCCAGGAATGTTTCCGGGAAGGTTTCCAGGACTGTCTCCAGGACTGTCAGGTCTCCTCTGGGCCCTGGCTCAAGGACCTGCAGGTCTCCTCTGGGCCCAGGCTCCAGGCTCCAGGCCCGTTCTCAGGCTCCAGGCCTTGTGTCCCCAGCGGTGGAGGTGCTGGCGGACATCGTCCAGCACAGCACCCTGGGGGAGGCGGAGATGGAGCGGGAGCGCGGCGTCATCCTGCGGGAGATGCAGGAGGTGGAGACCAACCTGCAGGAGGTGGTGTTCGACTACCTGCACGCCACCGCCTTCCAGGACACGGCGCTGGGCCGCACCATCCTGGGCCCCGCCCACAACATCAAGTGAGTCACCGAGGGGCCGAGGTGTGATTGGCTGCTGGGCTGGTCGCCATGGTGACGCTCCGTGTCGCTGCAGGACCATCACCAGAGCAGACCTGGTGGATTACATCACCACGCACTACAAGGGCCCGCGCATCGTCCTGGCTGCTGCTGGAGGTCAGAGGTCACATGACCCACTCTCAACACTGCCTCATGCAGCCTCATGGAGCCTCATGTACCCTCATTGTCTCATGCACCTCGTGTCTCCTCATGTACCCTCATTGTCTCATGCACCCTCATTGTCTTATGCACCCTCATTGTCTTATGCACCCTCATTGTCTTATGCACCCTCATTGTCTCATGCACCTCATGTCTCCTCATGTACCCTCATTGTCTCATGCACCCTCATTGTCTCATGCACCCTCATGGCTCATGCACCTCATGTCTCATGCACCCTCATTGTCTCATGCACCCTCATGTACCAACATTGTCTCATGCACCCTCATGTCTCATGTACCTCATGCACCCTCATGGTCCGACTGTCATGTTGACGTTCCTCAACAGGCGTTTGTCACGACGAGCTCATCGACCTGGCGAAGCAGCACTTCGGGAAGCTTCCTGGCCGTTACCATGGCGACGCGCCGGCGCTTCCTGCCTGCCGCTTCACGGGCAGCGAGGTGAGGCGGAGCCGCGCCCCGGTGTGGCGCCGCGCCGCGCCGCGCGGCTCTGACGGGCTGCTGTGTTTCAGATCCGGGTGCGTGACGACAAGATGCCTCTGGCCCACGTGGCCGTCGCCGTGGAGGCGGTGGGATGGTCGCACCCCGACACCGTCCCCCTCATGGTGGCCAACACCATCATCGGCAACTGGGACCGCTCGTCTGGCGGCGGCCTGGTGAGTCTCTGGGGCACATGGCGCCACCTGGGCACATGGCGCCACCAGGCGGTCACTCATTGTCAGTTAGTGGACGAGATTCTAGTGGAAAGATAAAGTTGGTCAGAAGCTTCTTGTTCAGAACCAAGCAGCCATCAGCTGCTGGTAACCATGGCAACGGCCTGGTGGTAACCATGGCAACGGTAGAAAGAAGCAACGTTCTTATTCGCTGCTTCAGGGAGACGTTGAGGAACCACAACAGTGTGGTAGCTCTGCTATGGTAGTACCAGTACCATGTTCTGGTAGTACCAGTACAGAACTAGGTACCATGTTATAGTAGTACCACTACCATGTGACAGTGGTACCAGTACTCCCCCCCCCACCCTCCAGAACCTGTCCAGCCAGCTGGCCCAGGCCTCCTCCAGTAGTACCAGTAACCCCCCCCCACCCCCCCTCCAGAACCTGTCCAGCCAGCTGGCCCAGGCCTCCTCCAGTAGTACCAGTAACCCCCCCCCCCCCCCCCCCTCCAGAACCTGTCCAGCCAGCTGGCCCAGGCCTCCTGCCAGCAGAACCTGTGCCACAGCTTCCAGTCCTTCAACACCTGCTATACCGACACCGGCCTCTGGGGGCTCTACATGGTCTGTGAACCAGCAACCCTCGGGGACATGATGGCCTACACCCAGAGGGAGTGGTGAGTGGGGGGGGGGGGGGGGGGGGGGGGGGGGGACGAGAGAGAGAGAGAGCCTCACCATGTCTCCCCCCCCCTCCCCAGGAGGTCTCTCTGTTCCAGCGTCACAGAGAACGAAGTGTCTCGAGCCAAGAACCTCCTGAAGACCAACATGTTGCTGCACCTCGACGGTGAGACGCCGCGCTGAAGCTAGCAGCTAGCAGCGGCCCGTCTCAACGTGTGTGTGTGTGTGTGTGTGTGTGTGTGTGCAGGTTCCACGCCAATCTGCGAGGACATCGGCAGACAGATGTTGTGCTACAGCCGCAGGATTCCTCTTCATGAGCTGGAGTCTCGTATCGACGTGAGCTGACCTGTCCTACAGCCGAGAGACGGAGACGTGTCCTCAGTGGGACAGTCAGGACGATTGTTGTTGTTTCATGTCATTCTGACTGTACTACCATGACTCCTCCTCTCTAAGACTAGTCAGTCTGACTGTACTACCATGACTCCTCCTCTCTAAGACTAGTCAGTCTGACTGTACTACCATGACTCCTCCTCTCTAAGACTAGTCAGTCTGACTGTACTACCATGACTCCTCTCTAAGACTAGTCATTCTGACTGTACTACCATGACTCTTTAACACTCGTCATTCTGACTGTACTACCATGACTCCTCCTCTCTAAGACTAGTCATTCTGACTGTACTACCATGACTCCTCCTCTCTAAGACTAGTCAGTCTGACTGTACTACCATGACTCCTCCTCTCTAAGACTAGTCAGTCTGACTGTACTACCATGACTCCTCTCTAAGACTAGTCATTCTGACTGTACTACCATGACTCTTTAACACTCGTCATTCTGACTGTACTACCATGACTCCTCCTCTCTAAGACTAGTCATTCTGACTGTACTACCATGACTCTTTAACACTCGTCATTCTGACTGTACTACCATGACTCCTCCTCTCTAAGACTAGTCAGTCTGACTGTAGTAACATGACTCCTCTTTCACAATAAGACTACAGTCCGTCTCCAGGAAGTGTAAACAGATTTAAGTGACGTAGCTGTCGTGGTCAACAGGCGATCGACGCCGACACCATCAAGGAGGTCTGCACCAGATACATCTACAACCGGGCTCCTGCCGTCACCGCCGTCGGTACGTGGGCTTTTATTGTGGCGGGACGAGCCGTTCTGAGCTCCTGGTCCAGCAGGTCCTGAATACACTAAACCGGTTTCCTCCTCAGGTCCCATCGAACAGCTTCCAGACTACAACCAGATCCGCAACGGGATGTTCTGGATGAGGGACTGAGCAGAACCCGCCGCCCCTCCCCCCCCCCCCCCCCAGACAGTATTTAACTCTGATAGTTTTCCTCTTGACTTTTATTATAAAATAAAGAGCAACACAATAATGTTAAAATAACACAGATACTCTAATCTTCTTGTGGTTCTTGTCATTTCTTGTTCTTCCCCGCCACCTGTTCCTGAGCAGCTTTCTTGGCTTTCACCATCTCCACCAGCTCCTGTAGGGGGCGACACAGTCACAGGGTTAATCTACAGTCACTTCCTGTTTGACCTGGACCAGAGTGTCTTCAGGGTCTGGTCACTTCCTGTTTGACCTGGACCACAGTCTGGTCACTTCCTGTTTGACCTGGACCAGAGTGTCTTCAGGGTCTGGTCACTTCCTGTTTGACCTGGACCAGAGTGTCTTCAGGATCTGGTCACTTCCTGTTTGACCTGGACCAGAGTCCCAACGTACCTTGTACCTCTTCATACAGTCTTTCTTGTTGCGTCCCGGCACGGCGGCGGCGATCTTCTCCCAGCGCTCCGGCGTGCTGACCGGGAACGTCTTCAGGGCCTGTTCTAGAAGCTTCTGCTCCTCAGTGGTCCAGGGCGACGCCCCCCTCCCCACCTGTGCCTGAACACGGAACCTCCTGTCAGCGGAACATCTCAACACGGAACCTCTATAATCTGGTGTTAAGAGGAAGATGCTCTATAATCTGGTTCCACTTGCGGTTCCACTGCGCCGCCCTGCGAGGGTTAGAACCGTCCTTACCGTCGAACCTCTCGGAGGGCGCGGCGTTGTTCTATAGACGGCGCCGCCGAGGAGTGCTCCTTCTTGAACTTCTCGAAGGCCTTCTTGTTGATCTCGTCTTTCTGCAGAGGATCTGAGGGGGGAGCGGGAGTCAGTGACCTCTGACCTCTGACCTCCACGGTAACAACCTCCCGCTAGCTCACCCAGTCGCTGCAGGTTCTTGGCCTTGTTGATGACGTCCTTGGCCGTCCGCTTTGGTGCCGCTGCTGTGGAGTGCAGGTTCATGTAGTTGGCGATGACCTCCCACCTGGAGAGGAGAGGCGGGGTTAGGCGTGCTGAGGGCTCCTCCCATGAGCCCCCGGCGGGCGGGCGGCGAGGCCCACCTGGCGTTGGTTTCCGGCCGGGAACAGGTTGACGGCCTTGATGAGCAGCTGGAGGTCCTCCTCGTTCCAGCCCTTCCCCCCGCCGCCTCCCTCCCCCGCTGGCCTGCTCGCCGCCGCGGGCCACCTGCCGCGCCACCACACCCTCGGCCTCCTTCTCCTTCTGCAGCTGGGCGTTCACCTCCTGCACCTGAGGAGGAGACGCAGGGACCGTCAGCCTCAGTCTGAGGCCGCCCATACCGGGGAACGCCCACAACCGGGGAACGCCCATACCGGGGAACCGCCCATACCGGGGAACACCCATACCGGGGAACCGCCCATTACCGGGGACCACCCATACCGGGGACCGCCCACTATCCCGGGGGACCACCCATGTACCGAGGGAACCGCCCATCCCGGGGGACCACCCATACCGGTCACTTGCCCCATACCCGGGAACTGCTGATACATGAGTTGTGTCCCAGCTTTTTTCACGAGGCCCCCCAGTGAAATCCCAGTACAGGAGGTACCTTCCATAGTGCTAAACATTTAAAGTGACAGGGATGTTAGGACTGACGTTCAACAAGGTGGAGGTTGAGAACCTGGGTCCCTGGTCCCTCAGGTACCACGGCCTTGATCCGTCACCTCACCTGTTTCTCCACGGCCGCCTTGCCATCGTGTTTGGAGGCCGAGGCCAGGACCCTCGTTCAGCGACTGCAGACTGAAAGACAAAAGCAGGTGAGACACCGTCTCTGGGGGATTCTGTCCTGCTGGGTTCAGGACGTGACGGAGCACCCGAGGTCCAGGTTCTGACCCGGCGCCCCCTGCTGGTCTGAGGGCCTGAAGGTGCAGCACACCTGGTGAGCTCCAGCCGGGTCGCACAGTTTCTCCACCTCCTCCATCATCTTCACGCTGTCGGCTTCATCGTCCGCAAAGTAGTTCCAGGTCTGTGGGGAGGGAGGACAGGAAGTGAGACCCCCCCCCTCCTCTCAGGGTCAGGACCTCGACGGGGGGCGGAGCTCACCTTGCAGGTGGTGCGGAGCTTCTGCCGCTCCTTCTTGATGGCCTTCTTCTGGATCTCCTTCTCCTTCTTGGCCTGCTGGCGCCGCCTGCTTGGCCTCCTCCATCCTCCTTCTCCCTGGCCAGACGGGCCGCCTCCAGCTCCGCCTGCCGCACCTGACGGAGGGAAGCCGGAGCTCAAGGATGAACCGAAAGATCAGAGTCTGAGCTCCTCCATGATGGACAGACTGGTGGAGCTGAGAGAAGGTGGAGGACTCACCCTCTCCTTCTCCTCCTGTTCCCTCTTCTTGGCCTCGACTTTGGCCTTCTTTCTCAGACTCCTTCCTCGCCTTCTCCTCCTCCTTGAACTTCTTGATTCTTGGGTCACAGCTGTAGGCCGTATCTGCAAGGACAAGTCCCTGGTCAAACCTCCTGACGGCCACAAGTCCCCGGTCAACCACAAGTCTCCGGTCAACCTCCTGACGGCCACAAGTCCCCGGTCAACCACAAGTCCCCGGTCAACCTCCTGACGGCCACAAGTCCCCGGTCAACCTCCTGACGGCCACAAGTCCCCGGTCAACCACAAGTCTCCGGTCAACCTCCTGAAGACCACAAGTCCCCGGTCAACCACAAGTCTCCGGTCAACCTCCTGACGGCCACAAGTCCCCGGTCAACCACAAGTCTCCGGTCAACCTCCTGAAGACCACAAGTCCCCGGTCAACCACAAGTCTCCGGTCAACCACAAGTCTCCGGTCAACCTCCTGAAGACCACAAGTCTCCGGTCAACCTCCTGACGGCCACAAGTCTCCGGTCAACCTCCTGAAGACCACAAGTCCCCCGGTTCAACCACAAGTCTCCGGTCAACCTCCTGACGGCCACAAGTCCCCCAGGTCAACCACAAGTCTCCGGTCAACCTCCTGACGGCCACAAGTCTCCGGTCAACCACAAGTCTCCGGTCAACCTCCTGACGGCCACAAGTCCCCGGTCAACCTCCTGACGGCCACAAGTCCCCGGTCAACCACAAGTCTCCGGTCAACCTCCTGACGGCCACAAGTCTCCCGGTCAACCACAAGTCTCCGGTCAACCTCCTGACGGCCACAAGTCTCCGGTCAAACCTCCTGATGGCCACAAGTCCCCGGTCAACCACAAGTCTCCCGGTCAACCTCCTGATGGCCACAAGTCCCCGGTCAACCTCCTGACGGCCACAAGTCCCCGGTCAACCACAAGTCTCCGGTCAACCTCACTGATGGCCACAAGTCCCCGTCAACCACAAGTCTCCGGTCAACCTCCTGACGGCCACAAGTCTCCGGTCAACCACAAGTCTCCGGTCAACCTCCTGAAGACCACAAGTCCCCCGGTCAACCACAAGTCTCCGGTCAACCTCCTGACGACCACAAGTCTCGGTCCTGGTTCAGAACTTTACCCGACTAAGGTTCGTATCCTGTTCATCTCCTCTCCTTCTTCCTCTGAGCTCTGGAGGCTCGGTTCTGCTTCTCGATCCACCGGCCTCTCGTCTCGACTGCAGAGACACAACCAGTAGGGGTCAGGTAGGGGTCAGGTAAGGTTCAGGTAAGGTTCAGGTAGGGGGTCCAGCTCACCATTCAGCCTTCTCCTTCTCCTCCTCGTCCAAATAAGAAAACTCCCTCCAGGAGTCGAAGTTGTACCTGATGAGAGAAAAACCACTGATCAGCCTTCGCTAACGCTCAGGAGCAGCGATCATTGTTAATGCTGAGGCCCTCACCAGAAGGAGTAGAAGCGGGTCCACCTCCTCGAAGGAGGAGTCCAGGTGACCCAGACCAGGAACCAGCTGGTTGCTGGACCAGCGACTGTTCCTGTCGAAGGGGCGGAGGTGAAGACCAGGAAGAAGTGCTCCCGCCCCTCCCCCCGCGACGGAGACGCCGTCATCGAAGGTCGGGTCCACGCTGTCGAACGCTCGCCGCTTCACCGGGTCCGACAACACCTCTATCGCTGGGACACACACACACACACACACAGTTTAACACACACACACACACACACACACACACACACACACACACACACACACACACACACACACACACACACACACACACACACACACACACACACACACACACACACTACACACACACACACACACACACACACACACACACACTCTCTCTCTACCTTTAGTGATGCAGGTGAAATAATCATTGTCTCCTTCCACAATCTGCTCTCCTGCTGCTTTCCCTCTTGTCAGGATGATGCTTCAACACGATGGCTTTGTCTGTAGGGGCAGTAGAGGTCAGTAGGGGGCAGTAGGGGACAGTAGGGGACAGTAGAGGGCAGTGACGGCGACCCGGTCATGACAGAATAATAAAAACTAAGAAACTCACGTGCAGCTTTGATCTGCTTCTGTGTGGCTTTTGAAGCGGAGGTGAGGGAGACCCAGGACGGCGTAGGTGGTCCTGGTTCTGAGGGACAGCAGGGACAACATTAAGACACTGTCCTCCTCCTCCTCCTCCTCCTCCACCCTGTCACCCACCTTCCAGTCCTTGGGGGTCCAGTGTCCTGGAGCAGTGGGTGCTCCTCCAGCTGCAGCTCTTCATCCTCTGACTCCTCCTCCTCCTCCTCCTCCTCCTCCAGCTCCTGGAAGGAGGCAGACAGGTTCCTGGACCTCCTCTTGACGAAGGCTTCGAACCAGCGCGACCCACCGGCTCCACCTGCACCTGCACCGAGGCTGAGACACCCACCCTGTCATCCTGGAGGCAGACGGAGGGCCTCACCCTCTCACCATGCAGGTCTCACCCTCACCCTCTCACCATGCAGGTCTCACCCTCACCCTCTCACCATGCAGGTCTCACCCTCACACTCTCACCATGCAGGTCTCACCCTCACCCTCTCACCATGCAGGTCTCACCCTCACCATGCAGGTCTCACCCTCACCCTCTCACCATGCAGGTCTCACCCTCACACTCTCACCATGCAGGTCTCACCCTCACACTCTGCACCATGCAGGTCTCACCCTCACCCTCTCACCATGCAGGCTATTAAACATTAATAACATCTAATATTCTATTAAAACACTAATAACAGGAGAATAAAGTTAAATAAAGGTACATAAAGGTACATAAAGGTAAATAAAGATGAATAAAGGTACATAAAGGTAAATAAAGGTGAACACAGTAGAACGTGCTGGAGGTTCTGGTGGGTTTGATCCGGTCCGGTTAAAACAGAGTGAGACTCCCGGTTCGGGTCCTTCCGGCCCGGGACACGCGGGGCTCCGGCACACCCGGGACCACCGGGGGGAGCGGAGACGCTCAGCGACGCGGACCCTCCCTTCAACCCGCCAGGACCTGGTCCCCGGAGCCAGTTGGACCCGTCTGTCCCCGTTAGCACGATGCTAACCGGCTCCCCGTGACAGCGGCTGGCCGCGGGCTAGCACTTAGCATTTAGCTCCGGCGTGCCCGCGTCTCTCCTTACCGCAGCGGCGGGCGAACACCGCCGTCTCCTCCCCGTCCCGCGCCTCCAGCAGC
The DNA here is from genome assembly GCF_963422515.1 of Blennius ocellaris. Lineage (NCBI taxonomy): Eukaryota > Metazoa > Chordata > Actinopteri > Blenniiformes > Blenniidae > Blennius > Blennius ocellaris. The sequence continues at coordinate 614,746 of NC_137671.1, forward strand.
ATCTTCCCTCGGCGGCCCGCTCCGACAGCCCGCGGCCCCGGTTACACTGAGAAAGCTGTCCGACGTGCCGCAGTCTGAGTCCCGCTCATTGACGCTCCACATGGGCCTCGAGCAACCCGCCGCTGTGTCCCCGCTAACCGCTCCGGGTGGAACCACCGTGTCCAACCGTGGCGTTCCGCCGTGTCGAGCTTTAACGTTCCGACCGCACGAGTTCTTGGGTTCTCGTGACCTGCAAGCTCAGTAACGTGCTTTTGAAAAATCTAGCTAACCATCTAACTGTTTTTATGGAAAATATTGACGGTAGAAATAAAATAATTCGTAAAATATAAATAAAGAAATAAAAGAAACAGCTGTATGAGCGGTACGTCCTCTAATTGGGTCCTTTGGGGTTTCCGGTCAGTTAGTTAAAGCTGCATTAAAACCATAAAAACCTTAATTCTTTGGTCCAGGCCGTCACCAGGCCGTCACCAGACCGTCACCAAGTCGTCACCCAGGCCGTCACCAGGCCGTCACGCAGGTCGTCACCAGGTCGTCACCATGTCGTCACCAGGTCGTCACCATGTCGTCACCATTGTCGTCACCAGGTCGTCACCAGGTCGTCACCAGAGTCGTCACCAGGCCGTCACCAGGCCGTCACCAGGTCGTCACCAGACCGTCACCAAGTCGTCACCATGTCGTCACCAGGTCGTCACCAGGTCGTCACCAGGGTCGTCACCATGTCGTCACCAGGTCGTCACCCAGGTCGCTCACCATGTCGTCACCATGTCGTCACCAGGTCGTCACCAGGCCGTCACCAGGCCGTCACCAGGTCGTCACCAGACCGTCACCAAGTCGTCACCCAGGCCCGTCACCAGGGTCGTCACCAGGGCCGTCACCAGGTCGTCACCAGACCGTCACCAAGTCGTCACCCAGGTCGTCACCAGGTCGTCACCAGGTCGTCACCAAGTCGTCACCAGGGTCGTCACCAGGTCGTCACCAGGTCGTCACCAAGTCGTCACCATGTCGTCACCAGGTCGTCACCAGGTCGTCACCAGGTCGTCACCAAGTCGTCACCATGTCGGCACCAGTGTCGTCACCAGGTCGTCACCATGTCGTCACCAGGTCGTCACCAGGTCGTCACCAGGTCGTCACCAAGTCGTCACCAGGTCGTCACCAGGTCGTCACCAGGTCGTCACCAGGTCGTCACCAAGTCGTCACCATGTCGTCACCATGTCGTCACCAGGTCGTCACCAAGTCGTCACCAGGTCGTCACCAGGTCGTCACCAAGTCGTCACCATGTCGTCACCAGGTCGTCACCAGGTCGTCACCAAGTCGGTCACCATGTCGTCACCAAGTTCGTCACCAGGTCGTCACCCAAGGTCGTCACCAGGCCGTCACTGCAGGTCGTCACCAGGTCGTCACCAGGGTCGTCACCAGGTCGTCACCATGTCGTCACCATGTCGTCACCAGGTCGTCACCAAGTCGTCCACCAGGTCGTCACCAGGTCGTCACCAGGTCGTCACCAGGTCGTCACCAGGTCGTCACCAAGTCGTCACCCATGTCGTCACCAAGTCGTCACCAGGTCGTCACCAGGTCGTCACCAGGCCGTCACCAGGTCGTCACCAGGCCGTCACCAGGGTCGTCACCAGGTCGTCACCAGGCCGTCACAGTGGATCTGTTGTTTGAGAAATGTCCCAGATGTTCCTTTTGTTTTGTTTTTTCCTGAACTTTTCCAGGAAAACAACAACAAAACGTTCGTTTTGTCAAAGATAATAATGAAGTTTATTCCTGCAGTTGTTTACAACTTTGTCCAGCAGTCTCTCTCTACCAGCTGTTCATAGTTCCACCACTAGGGGGCTCCCTTCATAACTTCCACCACTAGGGGGCTCCCTTCATAACTTCCACCACTAGGGGGCGCCCTCCGCTAACAAAAGGCCCAGTGGAGAAACACTGTATTGAAGTGAAGTGAAGAACATCAGCCTGAGAACGTCCGCAGCAGCAGAACCCTCGAGAACGGTTCCTCAACGAGTTCCAGACGAGGTTCTGACGGGTCCTCGTGTTTAGAACGTGTGGGTCAGCGGATAGAAACGTGTGGATCGGCGGTAGAACGTGTGGGTCGGCGGTAGAACGTGGGTCAGCGGTAGAACGTGTGGGTCAGCAGTAG